>NC_041045.1:8574698-8874698 GCF_900634775.1 Gouania willdenowi
TGCACTTTTTCTCCATTTTACCACATGTAATTAAGGATTTATGTTCTTAACAAGTTGGACCAAGTCATTCTGCTGAAAAATGACATTATGAAATAAAAAGCTGGCCATTGTGGATAAATAAATAAAAATTGACTTTGTAGAAAAACAAATTTTTTTTTTACTAAAATCTTGGAAAACAAATCAAAAGTAATTATTTTTAAAAAGTACAACATTGTTAAAATAATCATTATGAAATATTTAATTATAGTAGAATGTTAATTATTAAATCGGGGCTTTTGCCTTTAATTTGTCCTCTGCATTTAACCCATCCCTGAGGAGCAGTGGGCAGCCATTTTGCAGCGCCTGGGGAGCAGTTTGGGGTTAAGGGACTTGCTCAACATCCCACAGTGACGGCCCAGGTGAGGCTTGAGCCAGCAACCCTCCGATTACAAGCCCAGCGTCCTTAACCACTAGGCCACCACTCCCCTATTATTAGATATTAAAGAATTATAAAACATATTTCATAATAATATTACCTTATTTTACAATTTAATGGCCATATTATATATTTGTTATTTATCAAAATGTTGTTTTTATTTATTTAATTATGACTATTTTGGGCTTCCATACTATTGGTCCAGTAAAATATGATGTAATGGATTCGGCATCCTTTTAAAGGAGAATTTAAACTGGAGTAGTCTTTACTACTACTAGATTCCCACACACACCCAAATGCGTAAATGTGTGTTTTTCTTCAAGGAATCTTGTTGTTTTTTCAATGTAACACTGCTGAGGAATCCGGTTAACAAAGGTATCAAAAAGCAGAGAAATGCCTAGCTGACATGGCTATGCTATCGGTTTTATTTTGTATTTTTTTCTTCATTTCCTGATGTCACTTCCGAAGTTGAGCGTGGAGGAGCTGGGCGTGGAGGTTCTGCAGCTGGACCCTCTTGGTTTTATCTGGGCTTGACGTGGGCTTTTGTCGGTCTCCTGTCTTTTTCTATTGTGTGTGTGTGAGAATGTTTCATTCCGAGCCAGATGTAACCCTTCCTCCTCCTGACACACTCGTATAGAACTTACCTCGTGTGTGTGTGTGTGTGTGTGTGTTTACGATTGTCACGGCAAATTTGCGGTTGACCTCACAAAAAAGGAGTGTCCCATCCTCTATATTGGAAAGGCAAAATGAAAGGTTCTTCCCTGGCTCCGGATATGCAGGACTGCCTAACAGTTTCACAGCTTTAGCTTTATACAGATATGAGAAAAAGTCCCAACCCTGAAGGAAGGAGATGGAGGGGGTCAGATGCCCAACAGTAGTAGACGTTGGAGGATGATGAAGACGGTATGTTATGAGGAAGACTAGTGCCACTGATATCTGTCCTTGATAGTGTGTGTGCGTGTATATCTGCATGTGAAAGAATGTGAGTTTTTGTGTGAGGCTTCAGCAGAGACTGTCTGTACTCTTAATCTATCATGACTCAGCTGTTCAAAAGTGCAGAGTAATGCAGTCACTGTGTATTGAAACATGACAAATTGTACACATGAACACACATTTGACGATATGATGATGAATATAATAATTGCTATAACACGATGCAGTTGCTAATACTTCCTCGGAGCTCATTACACATTCCTAGTCCCCTCTGCTTCTGTGAGTGTCATCACATCGCAGTAAAGAAAGCCTGCTCGTCGGAGAAACATACAAATGGACAGATAAGTGGGGGAATAAGTGATAACATGCAAATAAAGTCATTATCTGCAACTTGCTCAGCAACAACATAGATGGTGTTTATGTCCAAATGCAATCACAAAGAATGTCTCACTGTAAATCGTTCAGGGAAAGAACGGATGAAATAAATAAACGTGTAGAAGATTCTTCAAGTGTTAATGAATACATGTGATATTGGTACATGAGCACGTTTTTAACAAGCTTCCTTGTTTAATCCTTTGCTCTGCTGGGAAACACATTGATTGAGACGTTTGCATTGTTTTTCTTGAATCCCTTATTTTTACAAATTCATTTCAATTCCATGTGAATCAAAAAGCATTTACTCCTTAAACCAATTTTAGTTGTATATCCATCGTATCTACTGTTTATGATGCTGTAGCACAGTGATGTGTTTAATGTGAGGACCACGTCATAAACATTCATGTCACCATTTAGAAAAGTGACCAGTCTGAGCATAAATAGTGTGTTTTCGTCCTTCGCTTTTTGGAGTCATTTTGTATATTTTTCGACCATTTTATGTTTTTGTTGGGTTTTTTTTTTGTATCTTTTTCATTTTTTGTACACATTTGCTCTCTTTGTGTGTTTTTTTTGTGTAGTTTTGAATCCTTTTGTGTTTTTTTTGTGTAGTTTTGTATAGTTTCAGTTATTTCAGTGCATATTTATTGGTAATTTGTGTGTTTTTGGAGACATTTTGTATTTTTTTTTATACCATTTAATGTTTTACCATTTAATTTTATGCAAATGTACTCCCTTTGTGTGTGTGTTTTGTTGTGGTTTTGAATGATTTTGTGTTTATTGTTGTTTTGTATCATTTTTTTGTTTTAGATTTGTTATTTTAGTGCACTTTTTTTGTCGTTTTGTATCTTTTTGGTTATTTTTGTGCACATTTGTTGTCATTTTTTTGTGTTCTTGTTATTTTGTGATGTTTTGTCTATTTTTCTACCATTTTATGTTTGTGTTGTTTTGGGGTTTTTTTGTATTTTTTTTAATGTTTTGTGCAATTTTGCTCCTTTTGCACCTGCTTTTTGTTGTTGTTTTGAGTAATTTAGTGTTTTTTTTTTGTTATTTAATCATTTTGTGTTTTTTGTGCCTTGCATGGTTGCTCAGTCCCATTGGTGTGTGAATGGGTGAATGGGTTGATATTGTAAAATGCTTTGCGACTACTTCAGTGTTGTCATAAAAGTGTTATTTAAATTGTCTATTTACCATTTATTGTAGTTTTGAATCATTTTGTGTTTTTTGTTTCAGTTTCGTATCGTTTCAGTAAGTTTACTTTTACTTTGTGTGTTTTTTGGTGTCATTTTGTATATTTTTCAACCATTTTATGTTAATGTTCTCTTTTTTTTGTATCATTTTCCTTTTATGTGCAAATAAATGTAGTTTTGACTCATTTCTTTGTTTTTCGTTGTGGATTTGTATCTTTTCAGTTATTTTAGGGCACATTTGTATTCCCCTTGTTGTGGTTTTGTGCTTGTTTTGAGTCATTTTGTGTGATTTTTTTTTTTTTGTGCACATTTGTTGTCATTTTGTGTGTTATTGTTTTAGTTTTTTTCATTTGGTGTGTTTACCTTGAGTTGTGGCAACGTGTTTTTTTTACTTTTCCTTCTAATCAATAAAAAGGTTTTGGAGAAGAAGTTTCAACAGCCCTGGAGGAGGAAGGTTCTGATGGAAAGCTTTAACAATCCTGAGAGAAGGTTTTAAGTGTGAAGAAAAATGTCTTGGAAGAAATTGTTGAACCAAATTTGTAAAAGAAAGCTTTCAGAGTCGCAAGTCTCAAGCGTTCTGTGAGAGACATATTGGAATTATTGGGAAATGACTCGAGAGTGTCATGAGAGAGTGAGAATTTGTTTCATGAGTCTTGAAAAAAAGTCCTAAGAGTGTTGGGAGAGAGATAGTAATTTTATTTTGGACGTCATATTGGTTCAGTTGCCACCTGAGAAACTTTCTCAGAGGTAAAGACACCTTCAATCTTTCTCAGTACCTTTTTCGACACAACGGAAAGGCAGAACAAAAGCAGCTTGGCCTGCAGCAGGTAGAGTGCAAAAGGCTCCCCAGAGTCCTGAATATAGCTTTCCCTTAATAGATTCACTTTTTCCTGTAGGAGCAAACGTTTGTTCTAGTCCTTAACCTGCCTCGCTCCTAGAACTGCTCTGTTTCTAAGCTTTCTCTCCCACACTTAGAAGACCATATCAGTGCAGGAGCTGACAGACGCTCGCTCAGAATTGATGATTGTCACCATGGATTGACGGCTTCAGATATCATGGCTGAAGATGTACGGTTATTCTGACTCCTGAAAACATCCTGTGTAAAGATTTACTGATATATCTACTGCTTAATTTGTTAATGATCAGATCCTGGAACACTGGCCGCATGTTGTTCCAGCAATAATTGCACGTCACAGCCTTCAAAATCTGCCATGTTTCAGCACCAAGGACAGCGCTACACCACCGCTAATTTAGCCACAAAAGTCACTAAGCTGCTAACTGCTGCTGCTCTTTTCCGCTATTTCCACAGAAATAAACTTCTTTACCTAAGACTTAGCTTCACTTATTGGCTTTTTTAGACATTTTCCACCATCTTCCAAGCTGACAAGCCACAATTTTGGTGGAAAATTACACTTTAGGCGTAGCGTGGGGGCGTGGCCTGACTTTCCCCTCTCTTCCTCACTCACACTCAGTTTTTACATTCAATTTTGTCTGTACAATGACATTTCCAGTGAATTCAACTCAATAAAAGACAATGCTGTCTAAATGTAATAGTTAAAAACAATAATCAAAACACCTGAAAACAAATGAGGTACTGCAAAAAAAAAAAAAAAAAAAAAAAAAAATGAGGTGCTGGTCAAAATCTGGAAGGTGCTGTTTTTAGAGTGTCTTACTGTCATTTTGTGTTTTTAGTGTTTTACTGTCATTTTGTGTATTTTTAGTGTTTTACTGTCATTTTGTGTGTTTTTAGTGTTTTACTGTCATTTTGTGTGTTTTTAGTGTTTTACTGTCATTTTGTGTGTTTTTAGTGTCTTACTGTCATTTTGTGTGTTTTTAGAGTCTTACTGTCATTTTGTGTATTTTTAGTGTTTTACTGTCATTTTGTGTGTTTTTAGTGTCTTACTGTCATTTTGTGTTTTTAGTGTTTTATTGTAATTTTGTGTATTTTGAGTGTTTTACTGTAATTTTGTGTGTTTTTAGTGTTTACTGTAATTTTGTGTATTTTGAGTGTTTTACTGTAATTTTGTGTGTTTTTAGTGTTTTACTGTAATTTTGTGTATTTTTAGTGTTTTACTGTAATTTTGTGTGTTTTTGTAGTGTCTTACTGTCATTTTGTGTGTTTTTAGAGTGTCTTACTGTCATTTTGTGTTTTTAGTGTTTTACTGTAATTTTGTGTGTTTTTAGTGTTTTACTGTAATTTTGTGTGTTTTTAGTGTCTTACTGTAATTTTGTGTATTTTGAGTGTTTTACTGTAATTTTGTGTGTTTTTAGTGTCTTACTGTAATTTTGTGTATTTTTAGTGTTTTACTGTAATTTTGTGTGTTTTTAGAGTGTCTTACTGTCATTTTGTGTGTTTTTGTGTGCGTTTTTACCATAACCCTATGTAATTGATGTTGCGTTTTTTTCCCCAATTGTGTTGACTGTGACGTTGGTGTTAAATTTAATTTCAAATGGCAATAAAAAGTCTTAAAAAGTCTTGAATTTAACCCTGGTAATCACCAAAAAATAATAATTCACTCAGTAACGGTGGGGTGTAGAAGTGTACTTCTTTTAAAGCGTACTTAAGTACAAGTAAAATGACTGATTTACAAATATCCTCCAAAAAGTTTGACATTGTGTTTAAAATATATTTCAATGTAAGGACAAAGTGCCAGAGGCGTATGCGGGTATCTGGAGAATAATTACACTATAATGCTTATGAGCATATGCTGGAGATAGTGTGAGCATGTGTGCACGAGTTTGTGACCTTAATATGCACGGAACAAACTGCTAATTTTTGGCTAATTGGTCTGTTTATCATCTGCTTTTCTCTCTCACACACACACACACACACACACACACACACACACACACACACACACACACACACACACACACACACACACACACACACACACACACACACACACACACACACAGTCAGTAGATGCAGATAAAATAGTGTGCACACGTGTTTGTGGCAGATGTGTGTACGTGTTTATTAGTGTGTGTGTGTGTGTGTGTGTGTGTGTGGCTCATAAGTAATGGCCAGTGGCAGGTAGGAAAGTGATGGATTGCCTGATTAGTGGCCTGGCAGGACTCTCCTCACAGATGGGCTGTTAGAGGTGGGCATCTGGCCTTGACATACACACACACACACACACACACACACACAGTTTTCCTACATTTTTGTGCCATTTAAAGATGAACAAATCAAAACTTTGTTGTATTTGAACCCAAAGTTAATTTTTAGTCTTTTGACTAAAATGCAACTTAGTTTTAGTTCAAATTTAGTCATCAGGACTATTTTAGTTCGTCTAGTTTTAGTCAGCTAATTATGTTACAGATATAGTTGTGTTGATGCATTTTTAAAATACTAAATTACAAATAATCTGTTTATTTTGTCGAACAAAATGTTTTGTCATAGTGACTAATTTGAGAAAAAAAATACATGTTGACAAAAACCATATCTAAATGAATTGATATTTTTGTCGACAAAAGAAACAAAGCTATAATTTCGTTACATGGTATGAAATCTAATTTGATCACATCAAATAACATTAATATTAGGCTGATCATTGGTAATTTAATCTTTAAAACACATGTCAACTATTATCCTGAACATTTTAGTCGACTATTATTGTTACAGATTTGGTCGACTATAATCTTAATGTCATTTAGTTGACTAACATAATAAATACATAGTCTTGGTGACAAAATTTTATCCAAAAATAAGTTGAATTTTAGTCAAAATACTGTGATTAAAACACAATTGTATTTATTTATTTTTAAATACTAAATTACAATTTATCAGTGTTTATTTTGTCGACTACATTTTTTTAAGTGACTAACTAGATTATGACGAGTTTAACAAATCTATAAATTCAATTATATTTTTGTTAAATAACAAAAACAAAACAACAATTTCGGGGATGAAATCTAATCAGAATTAATGTGATCATGTGCCTGTGTGTAGTATTTATTAATATCATCCAATATCAGGTTGATCAATGGTAATTTAATCTTTAAAATATCTATAAATACAGTATATATATATATATAGGATAGATATAATCAAGTACAATCTTAATGCCATTTAGTAGAGTAAAAAATGCATTATAACATAATAAATATAATCTTGGTGACTACATTTTAACCAAAAATGAGTTACATTTTACTCAAGATAAAATAAAAACTTCATTTAAAGAAAATAATGTCAAAAAGTTACACTGCCATTGATCAACCTGATATTGGATGGTTTTTATGTTATGTTTTATTTATTTATTCAGTTTATTTCCGACATGGTTGCATTCACTGAAGTTTTGTTCTTCCTTTTTTTTTTTTTTTTGTACATGTAAATACACACAGACAGATTTGAAGTAATCAAAGCGTAAAGTGAGTTCTGAGTGGATTTTGTCCCATGTGACGAGTTAATTAGTCGACGAAAATATCAATACATTTTTTCAATCATTCATTGTCTTGTTATTGTCAATTTTAATAATTGTAGTCGACAAAAAACTATGACGGAATTGTTTTAGTCAACAAATTGAGTAAGTAGTATTCTCTATCTGCCTCGTCTGTGTACTTTAATGTTCTTTAACGCTCTCTGCGTAACTCGTTAGTTCGTGTAATTATGGGTGAAAGGGAACAGATTAGGGAGCTCACATGCCAGGATGTTTACGTGCACGGACACCCACAGTGCACGAGATTAAACGGACACACACTGGAAAAAGACTCTGTGCAACACACACACACACACACACAGAAACACCCACTGAGAGAAAAATGAGCGGGAATGGGATTTCCCGCTTTAAGTCTCTGCCGTGCAGATTTGATTTCACGTGTTTTTTTTTGCCGTGTCGCACCTGCAGGTGCTCAACCGCTGAGCCCACACATAAAGGGAACCACTTTTACTGAGGCTGCGTCTGAATATTCCCTCCTACCTCCTTTCCTATCCACTTGTCCTTAACCCACGGAAGTGTTTGAGTGGTGGCCATGATAAGGAAGGTTCCAATTCTCTAAAAGCTAAGGAAAGGAGGCTCAATGCTTCCTTTTATAACCTCCTTTAGCCTAAGAAACACTGATGCATCCTTCACCAAAAGGTGGCCACATAATGCTGACCCACAATTCCTTGCGGCGACAACATTTAAAGGGACAGGCACACCCGAGCGTACACGGAAAGTCACGATGACCGACAAGGGACGGAGATCGTGACAGTTACCAATGCAGTAATATGCGTAACTTTAAATAATCCAAAACCCATATCTTATTATATGTATTACATATTATCAGATTATAACTGACAGAAAACAGAGCACTTTTAGCCACATTATGTTTTATTCAACATAATTCATATTAGTGAGTGTGAGCAACCATTCTCAATGTAGCCTGGGAGCCTCTTTTCCTTTGATTTACATTCAAACCTTGTGATTTTTGAGATTATATCAGTTGAAAGTGTTATAAATGCGAGTCTTGTAGTCCATTGTAAGAAATTTGTAGTTTTTTTTACCACAGCAGACGTCACTATTCTTCACCGCCGTGTCGGATTATTACGTCACCGAGTGGAAGTGCATCTGATTGTCAAAACAAACGTGATGGCCTTTTCCTAACTCCTTTCCTTAACCCTGTGACGTCATCCATGGGGTGAAGGAAAAGTGGATAGGAAAGGAGATAGGAGGGAATATTTGGACGCAGCCAGTGCGTCCCAGTGTCAGGAAGTTTTGCTGCTCCTCTGGTTGGTGATGGGCTCTTTCGTGTCTCCATTTCGGCATGATGATAACGTCATGTGTCGTTAGCCTATTGTCTATTCAGCCTCAAAGTAATATCATTTGCAAAGTTGTTTTTTTTTTTTTTTTCCCCTCTACCTTCAGCCCTCGCTGCATAAAACTAATCACAAAGCCTTGCTTTGGATCAGGAAGGGCAGGGGGAGGGGGGTGGAGGGGGGTGTAAGCAGGGCTAATTGCATTTTAAGGGTGGGGAACCACTCCCATTACTTATGATAATGAAAAGACACTTTCAGATTCAGCCACTTGTGTGGAACGTTCTATGCAGGTACATTTCTGTGCATCGACAGATAATTCAATGTTTAAAGCCATGATGACAAATTTGACCATGTACAGTAAGTTTCCTCTGAGTGACAACGAGAGGACGGCAGATCTGCATTGGTTCATTAAAACTTACATGTAAAAACAACATGTAAAGTTAAAGCCAGGTGAGGGATTCTGTAAAAACACGTTTTTACTCTACATACAATACAATAAAAACACATCTAATCAATGACATACACATATTTGTGAGCTGCATATGAAATAAAGTGCTTACAAAATAGCAGCGTGAATATAAAGTGCACTAAAAAGCAACTCTACATAGAACAATGGCATACACTAGTGCAACCTGCAGGGGCCACATGCGGCCCTCAGTTTGATTTTGTGCAAAGCAAACGCACAGAATGACACACTACACAAGTAAAATACACACATTTACTGAAAAAACTAACAAAATTACACAAAGAATTGCACTAAAGTACAATAAAACAGACAAAAACAGTTTAGACGACTAGAAATATTCACAACAATAGCTAAAAAATCAGACTCCAAAATACCAAATTTCCACAAAAAAAACATAATGACTCCAATAACACACAAAATGGGTAAAACACACAAACTTACTCAAAAAACTAAAGGATATAAAGATTTCCACTAAAAAGACAAATACTGCAAAAACATATACGATTGCAAATATTCACATAAATAGCTGAAAAATCAAATCACTCAAAACAGATGCAGAAACACATGTAATATGAGCAAAATACACGAAACAACAAAAGAAGTTAGCAAAATGACAAGTACAGTGAACAATAAAGGCTTTAGTCTGTTATTAATCTTCAGATTGCTCATTATTCTCAATGCTGAGATGATATTCTGATCAACCAATGCTCTTGATAATATTTTCCATAGCATAAAATGTAATGGAGGTACTTGTATTAACTACCGTACTCTCACTTTTGTTTTATCTCAGGCTGTGATCATGTTTTTCAGCTCAAAGACACGATTTTATTATTTCAGCCCATGTAAAACACAGCGTGTCAACCCTTGTAAACCTGTGTGTGTGTGTGTGTGTGTGTGTGTGTGTGTGTGCGCGTGTGTGTGTCTGAGAAGAGCAGACAGGTTTTGTGTAAACACTGCATGGAAAAGTGGGTGAAGTGTCCAGAGAGATGAAGGAGTGCGTTGGCTCTTCTTCTTGTGCCTGTCGGCGTTCCACCACTCACTGAACATATTTGTGCCGCTGAGTTTTCTCTCTGGTGCTGCTGCATCGCAGGCGTTTTTAAAAAAAAAAAAAAATTGGCCACTTTGGAAAGTAACATTTTAATGTCCCTGTGTCACCGTTTTTCATGTCAACGCTCAATACAACAACATACGCTAGTATTTTACAACACTGACCTTTCTGCTTTTGCAGAAATTGACCATATAATTATTCTAGTTGGTCAGTAGTTACGAATTATTAAATACGAGTTGATCGATTGCTGTGTAGCTTATGTATATGCACTTTATCTATTCTATTTTCCTGTTGTAATGTTATAATAGACTGCTTTTTGTTTGTTTGTTTGTTTGTTACCTTTCCTTTCTCATTACTTTTATTACTTTCATCGTTTCAAAAGCTTCTTGTGTACAAATGTTGCAAATAAATGCAACTTTTTATTAAATTATTCAACTAAACACTGTTATTTATTCCATCTATGGAAGTTACCAATGAGATACTTAAATATGCTACCTTCGATGATGTTTTATTAGATAAAATCATAGTGTAGGCCTTGAAAGTCAATGGATCAAACATGATTTACTGTAGAAAAAGGTTGAAAAAGCCGCTTAAAAGTTCATTTTTATCTCCACCGTGAACACTCTGACATTTTGACGCATTAAATTGTGATATATGAGGCATGCACTATGATAGTATAAATATAGATATATATATATATATATATATATCAGGGGGAGCAGCTTCAAGTTAGCTGGAGAGTTTAGGCTTAGGTTGTTTCTTTATTCTAATGCACGAGAGGTAGTTATCCATGCTGACTCATTATATAATGCAAGGCAAAGAGTCTGAATAGTAAATACATCACTTGATTGATACATTGCTTTAATGACAGCACAGGAATAATTACCATTTCAAATTCCCATGCCAATGATGACAGAGCTGCCATTGAAGGTGCTAATCTACCACTTGGAGCAATTTAGGGGCTTTAGTGCCTTGCCCAAGGAAACTTTGACACACAGACAGCCTTGGAATCAAATGACGAGCCTCTCATTTAGAAGTCAACCACTTAAGCCACGGCCATCCGATTGGATATCTTACAGAAAGCTGGGTTTTCCTGGAAAATAATTGGCCATTTTTAAAAAAAAAAAAAAAGTAGGAAAAAATACCTGCCAATCACTATTCAGCATTCCCCATAATGGGAATACAATGGGCATGTGAAGTAAGACTAATCAGAGGAAGGAAAAACTTGGCAAGAAAAGAGAATGATGGCTCAACAAAGAGCAGACGGTTGGAAGGAGATTGTTGGAAAATGAGCCATCAGCAGATCAGGTGGGGGTGGGGGGTGTGCTGTCTGCAGAGTGATATGTCCACTAATCCCTAACCGTGTGGACAGCTGGGTCCAGTCAAACAATCACTGTCATTCTGCCAATCAAGGTTCTCACCTTCACTGACAGGTAGCCATGCCATGGAGCGTGCCCAGTGCATGAGTTAGTAGAAAGAACTACATTACCCATCAGCCCAGTGGGAACTTTGAAAAACCTGATAAGAAGATGACATTAAAATAGTAATATCTAAATGCATGTACCCTTTGTTCTTTGTTCTGAAACCAGATTCTGAAAGATTAGACTCTCTACTATCATCAGAAATGTTTTTGTTTTTGTTTTTAACTTATTTCGTTCTTTTGTAACCAGCAGTTGAATAGAGACAAGTTTCACAGAAATCGCCAGTTTGTGACAAATAGCTGAGAAAAAAGCCTTTTTCTGAAAAAACCTGTCAATGACTTTGAAGCTATTTTTTTTTTTTTTTTTTTTTTGCTTTAGGGACATTTCAATATTGGTTTCCTTCTATAAAACTACAAAAACAACACAGACCAGGCTTTTGATTCCAAAATTATTATTATTTTGCTATCTGGGTCAGAATTGAATGGTTTTCTTACTGTATTTTGGTGTTCCTCCAAGTCTCTCCCCCGTCATTCTCCTTACGCGCAACTTCCTCCTCATCCTGGACATGCCGAGTGTCACCGCTTGCCCCGTTTTTTGATTGTTTTCTCTCACCATCGCCACACTCTCAATAGCCCACTTAGTTCTACATATGCTCTGGTCAGGTGTACGCTGCTGGGAGCTTCAGCATCAACTCTCATAGCGCCATTTTCTGTCTTGTAAACTCTTTTCCTCTCCCTCTGAGCTCTGCTCATCATGGGTGATCTCACATCCAAAGGTGCACTACTGCCACCTGCATGTCACCAGTTGGTCACTACATCATTGTACAAGCTCAATATTCACACTGTCTCCACGCAACCCAATTGACATCTATAGACGTGTATGGCACTCAATGGGTTAATGCTGATTTTTTTTTTTTTAACTCAATAAAATATTACCAGACAGACAATTCTGGATTAAATTTGCTGATGAAAAATGCCACACAAGCACATTTTATTTACAAGCAGCTGTACAATATAAGCCACTTTTGGCTTTTTCTCCTCTAAGGGACAGCACGTGTGAGTGGTTAGGATGCATCTTCTTTTCATGCTGTTCTGAGAAGTAACGAAAGCAGCGACTCCTAAAATGAGTATTATTATACAAAATAAGCTATACAAGTTTATATATCAGAGATATGTTAAAATGATAAAGAAGAACACTGTTTGACTGCACTCTATGAATAATATTAGATACTTGTATGATATGATTTGTTCTGTGTGATTGTATAACTAAAAACAAGTTTTAAAAATGTAGATTTTTCTCAACATAGGCTATATTGTCATTTTCTATATCGGCAAAATAGAAAACTCGATATATCTTGACTCATGATATATTGCTCAGCCCTAGTACAAGTTTACACTCCCTAGTCGTCATGAAAAGTGGTGTTATTTGCTTATGTCATCATTGGCGACTTAACGCAATAGAAGGAAATCAAAAAGAAGAATATTTGATTGGACCTTCTCTCTGTTTAAAAAACACTTCATCTATCTGTGGGCTTAAGTGTTTTTGTCAGGCTGCAGCTGTTGCCTGTGTGAGTCCCTGAGTATCAGGGCCGAGCCTTCATCTTGTTTACTTAGTATTCCATCGGAGCCCAGAAATGAGGGGGATGTGGCAAAACAGGGTGAAAAGAAGGATGAGAAGAAGGCATGGAGGTATGGGAAGATGAAGATGTTGATGTCTGCCTTTACCCTTTTCCAACCTCGCGACTTTGCTCATCAGCACTCAAAAGAACTTTCACCCTTTGGTAACTTTTCAAAGGCACCAGTAATGATCTTTGAAGCAGCCATAAAAAAACAAGTGTTTTTCACCCTTGTTTTTTTTTATTGCCTTAATGCTCTCAGGGGTTTGGATGACTTTTTGATTGTGAACGTGATGCATAAGCCCAAGAAAAGCTTGAAGAGAAGAAGGGATCTAACAAGGAAACAAGGAAGCGTTCTGTTTTTTTTTTGTTTCATCTGCACCTTTAAACCTTTCATCTTACATTTCCTGTGGTGCTTAGACTTTCTTGAACTTTTTCTTGGCTTTCCATGAGTCACATGGATGCTGAGACATCGATTGTGTCAGTAATGGTCTTTTTTTGGCTTCTCTTCTATATAGGTTGGACCTTCTTTGATTACACCCACAAAGGTAGAAGAGAATGAAGTTAAGCAGAAAAAATTGCAACTAAATACATTCTTAAAGACACCTGTAGCTATTATTTCCATTTTCAAAAGCCTTGGTTTTGCAAAATATAGGAAGTCCAAGTTTCTTAGCCTATAAAGCAAGGTTTGAGTTATTGATCTAGGACGCCGACACTGTCTTTATTTGATGAAAAATGTCCATCTCCAGCAGCTTTTAAAAGGACATTACACATAAAGTGCGACATTATTGTAGCATTAGCGAAATTCGTCACCCGGTCAACAAATGCAGCCACTTAAAACACACAGTACGTTGAAATACAACAATACAATTATGAGCAGGGGGAATTTTAAATATGCAGACTGTACAAAAGATAGATACTTTGGTTTAAGAATATAATATAAGCAGGATGTTGGGATCTGCTTAGTGCATCACATAAAAGGTCATATTGTTATTGCACATTTTTCCATGTTTAAAAAAAAAAAAGCATTTGCATGAGCCACATTTGTCATCAGTGGAGTGGAAAAACTGCCATAGAAAAATAACATTATCTTGGATATTAATGAATAGGAGTTTTTGTTCACTTTAAATAGAAATTATTACCTGGAATCTAGCAATCTAAAGACAATTTATCTGTTTGCCTTTGGTTTATATATTCTGCAGTAAACTGTGGAGTTCTACTTCACGTTCACCCTGCAGTAAGAAAGCAGTCCCACACTTTACAGTCTAATTAGCCGCTGTCTTAGCCATTCACAAGCTAATTGAAACGCCTTTCAAACTGCATCAATCTGATTGTCAATCCACATGTCCTGAATCCGGGCTCCACTATCTGCCTGATGCATTATACATGCGTGGATACAAAGACGGCGCGGAAGGCTGCTAAGCATCATCTTCATACTACAGCGCTTCCTTTTCAAAGACGATACAGAACAATCGACTGCTCCACCAAAGGCCTAATGACATCTCCATCTGACAGTTGACGGAGAACAGTTTTTTCTGAATACGTATCTGTAGCTCAGATAAGTTGTTGGTATCAGTAGCAGGTTGCTGTTGCTCAGCTTGTTGCACATCATGAGGAGCTTGGCCTCCGGTGTGTGTGTGTGTGTGTGTGTGTGTGTGTGTGTGTGTTTAGGAGCTGAGGTGTTATTGTGTACGTGCCATGGGTTGTTGCTTAGATGTCTCCATTTGTGGCGTGTGCATAGGCGTGTGAAGGGGAATGTGGAGAATAAAGAACACAGTTTGACACACTGTGACACTTTAACTCTCCATTAAAGTTAAAGAAAAACTGTTTTTCTGTTTCACCTGTCGGTTTGACGCTTGGTTTCAACGCTTTGATTCCACACGTTGAAAGTCATGCTCTGACAGAAACACCATTTGCCCCTCAACAAATCCAACCCCGGGGTTTTATTCTGACACAGTTTCAACCAATAGTTTTTTGTTTACATTTCTTGCTAGACGTTCAGCTACTCGCTTTGCAGGGAAAAATGCACGGAAATTCAGGATTATTATCCAAAAACATGCATTGGAAGGTCAACTGTTTGTAATTACAAATTCCACCTGATTTGGTTTAAAAAAAAAAAAAAAAATTAAAAACAAGAACCCTAAGAGCGCAAGCCTCCACCAAGCGCCATCACTCCTCTTTGCCAGATATTGACTGTTATCGGGATCATTGATCCTTATTATGGTACAATAATTATTTAACTTTAAAGGCCTCAGAGAAATGTTTATCCTCAATAGTAACGATACAGTAGGTCGAATTGCATGGGGGCTGCCATTATTTTTCAAAAGTTGCGATGAAATGCTCAATCTGGATCCAATCCGGATGAAACTCAGTGGGGTAATTGATAAACTAACCCTTAAATTTAATAAAGATCAGTCAGTTTTTAACAGAGACATGAATTTATTTATTTATTTTTTTAAACTAGTCCAGAGTACATTTATCCGGATCCATCTGAAATGTAGTGGAATATTCCATGGTATTCCGTGGTTGAAATTTTGTTGAAATGTGTTGAGTAATTTTGACGTAATCCCGGTAACAAACAAAGAATTAAATGAAATGCAGGGTATTTCCTCCTTGGTGGAGGTAATACATTTTAAAATAAAAATTGCCATTTTCATGTCAGGAAGCAAGATACGTGATTTCCCTCAGTTCAGAAAATGTAAAAGGCCCTTTTTTGAACTTGGCATCATGCAGGACTGCCAAATTATGGCCAAAATGATAATCATGATTATTTTTGATCAATGTTGTAATCACAATTATAATTACAATTGTTTATCATTGTATTTATCAATCTGTCTTTCTATTGCAATACTTTTAAACAAACAGTATGTGTACATTTTGCAGTGCTTTAGATAAGAATTATACTAAAAAATTGATCAAGATTAACCTAAGAATTTAAAATGTACCAAGAACTATCTGAATAAATACACTATTACAGAGTTATCACAAAATACAACTCACTGGAAACAATCACAAGCCTTAACCATGTGTTTGCCCCCTTGTGGTTGGCTGACTACTAGTTAAGAAATTGCCAGGTTAAATTTGCATTTTAAATGTAAATATTGCTGATGAACAGGTTAATTTAAACTGTGGCAACCAAAATTTGATTAATTGTGCATCCCTAGTTGGCATTAAGTGGTACTTATAATGTATTTAATACGCTAACATTTTCAAATGTAAAACAATATTTGGGGCCTTCCACATGAATCCTGTCATATGTCCAAATACTGATGCATTTGTCTCTTAAAGCGTTGGAAAGCTGGCACTCTGATTGGCTGATTTGGCAATCTGCTTAAACACGATTTTTTGTTTTTACACTTACAACCTAAAATATCAAAAGTAGAGCATTTTCAGATGCATCATAGGCCAAGATAAGGATACATTTGTGTATGTAAAGCTTGATCTTGAAAATGGGCTAAAATTTGTTGCATGGGAATAAAAGCAGTCTTACATAAGGTCAGGCTGGTTCACTTCTATAGTTGTGCAATTTAACGTGTTTTAATGGTGCAGCAGCTCTGCCTCACTGCTCGATTTAATCACCTGTTCTATAGTTAGTGCTATTGGCTAATAGCATGTTCTCTTCTGCCGCATAATATTATTCCTTTTCTTTTGTCCACAGATTCATTTGTTCTGCTTCAGTTTGTATCTTAAAAAAAAAAAAAAAAAGTTGATTTTTTTGCACATAATTTTATCTAACGCTGACCTCACATTCCCTGAGCAGGCACCCGCCACCACTTTTCTCCAGTGTACTAAACAAAGCGCTGTAAACAAGCGTAGGAGATGGTGCATGTTTTTCTTTATTTATTTTTTTTCATAACTTTACAGGAGAGAGGGGCTTTCAAACGCTCCCAGGTGGAGACTTTTCTTAGATGGAAGGTGAAAGGGCAGCGGGATCAGCAAAGGAGGGGCAAAAGAAAGTGTGAGTGAGGGATGGATAGGAAAAAGAGAAGTGGATAAGCGCTATGGAGAGAGCATAACAGACAGAGTAGGGGTGAATAGGTGTATCCCGCTAGGGGTGAAACAGTAAGCCACTTTCTATGTTTTGAAAGAAGTGGATCGATTTCCCCTTCTGTGACCTCTGTTTCACTCACCACTGTTGCCAAGTGTTGTACACAGTCTTTTAGGTGGAGGTGGAAATACTTTGGAAAACAGCCGAAGCTGTAGCGAGTCCAAATGTTCTCAGGCGTGGTGCAGAGCTAGAAAGGTAGGCCTACAGGTGCATGTGCCAACACTTTATTACATGCCTGCTGAGCATGATCCCCAAATAGCAAGATGTTACACAGGTTAGCTGATCTGAAAGGGTTTCTACTTTCTTTACCCTCAGCTCAATCCGTCAGCGGGATTAAAAGGGAAGGAAGACGGCAATGCATGGTTCCAATACCTGGGTTTGTTTATATGCATAGAAAATGAGCCGTAGCCTTGTTAAAGAATCACAATGATGTTGTATTACCATGAGAAGCTTTACCTTTGCCTTAATTTTGCCGTAGACCAGACTTTGGCAACTGGCAGCCTAATGTCTGATTTCGTGCAGCCCCCAAAGCAAATACACAAAATGACTTCAAATACAAATAAAAAGGCAAAGAAATACATAAACTACTCCGAAACACACCAAATGTCAAAAGAAATACACTTAACTACTCCAAAACATACCAAACCACAATAAAACTACTCCAATAAACACTAAATGGGGATAAAAAAAATACCAAAAATGCTCTGATAATAATAATAATAATAATAATAATCACTAAACGACAATAAAAAAAATCTAAAATACAACTAATGACAATAACATTACTTAAAATAAAATATGCCCAAATACACAAAACTACTCCAATAAACACCATATGATAATAGAGATACACACAACTACTCAAAATGACAATAAAAAGCAGACAAAAAGATCATGAAAACATGTAAAATGACTTCAAAAACCACACAAAATCTTCCTTTTATCAATGCTCAGATTGTTATACTGAAATAAAAGTTGATAATGCGGCCCCCCGCTTTGTTAAAAGTGCCTTTCGCTGCATGCTCAAGTCTAGAACATTTAAGAGCTTTGAGTCCATAAAACGTGTTTGTAGGATCACAACATGCATTATGCAACAAAATGTACAGTTGTTTTGAGGGCAACTCGGCCTATTTTTGTACAGTTCCCAAAATAATTGAACAAAACCACGACAGAAACATACAAAATGAGAGAAAAATATAAAAATTGACTTTGAAAACACAGTATGAAATGACGACAAAAAAACCCCCACAAAGCAACAAAATACTGGACAAAAAACACACATTATGACTCCTAAAACACACACAATGACTTAAAAACATACAAAATAATAAAAAAAAATTTAAATAACAAGAGAAACACTCCAAACCCGTTGTGTGTTTTTTGTGTTAATGCTTATATTGGTCATTATTCTAAATGCTGACATCAATGTTGATGACGTGCTACTTTGCAGACCCCACTGTTTTAAAAGTTACCCATCTTCAGTTTAAAACATTGTTTGTATTCTTTATTAAACACCTTCTTACTATTTTGAGTCTCTCTTCCTTCACTTATTTTCAATCACTCTTCTACGGTCTAGAAATTCACTACCTCTTAAGCCGTCTCCAACAGGTCACGTCCCCACGTCAGATCAGTGGAACATAAAATTAAAAAGACTCTTAGCCTTTTGACATCTTCTCTCAGGGCTTTCCAAGTTAATCCGTCCTTTGTTGAATTGAAATTAACTTGACCTTCCCCTTTACAGTCCATGTGTTCCACTGAACCCTTTTAATGGCGCATACCGAACCAATGCTGTTCGCCAGAATGATACAAGCCACAGAAAAATGCACATGGCTACGCTAAACAGAAAAGGCAAAGGTGAGATAACTGCAGGCCTGTAAGCAGCTGCAGCGGGCTCGTGAATAGTCCTTCTCAAAAGCTCCTTACGGACTTTGGTGTAAATTACAAAGCTGTAAAACCGGTGCTCTCTCTACTGGCCATGCTCGTAAATTGGCATCGCCCGGCCACCCTCATCCCACCAGTGGCTTCACACATGTTTTACGACGTGAAGATCCCTCCACTAAATGCACGAACCCGAGGGCGCCGTAAATCCCGCGGTAGTGATGGATGTATATATATATATATATATTAGGGATGTAACGATTCACTCAATTCCCGATACGATTCGATTCACGATGCTAGGTTCACAATACGATTCTCTCATGATTTATTTTACAAAATGGGACTGTAGAAAAATGATGAAAAATATTCCTTTATTTTTTGGGGGAAAACAACTATAAAAAAAATATACTGTTTTCCTTTTATTTTTCATTGTCAAAAGAATCCCTTGATAAACTGTTCAAAACAATGCAGTTTAACTAAAAATAAATCTTGAATGACATAAATAAAAGAATAATACAAATGAAGAAGAAGCCTATTAATTTAAATTCTGGTTCTATAGTAAACAATGCAAAACTGCATGATAGTTATTTTTAAAAGTGCAACTGAAAATGTATTTTGTGCCTGAACAATTGGACTTTAAAAAAAACAAACAGTCAATTTACTGTATTTAGGTCAGATATTTGTTTGGACCAGCAGAGGGTGCTGGTAACCCAGTGGTCGGTTTGCATGCAGATATGTTGCAGTGAAGAAGAGATGCTATGCTAGCAGACAGAGCTAATAGAAAAACGTGACTTTTACAGATATTTACATAATATTACAGATATTCTTTCAGTGCCAAAGGGGTAAGGAATCATTTATGAACATATTTAAAAGTAGAAGGCGGCCAGAAAGAAAGTATTAGCAGATTCCTCCCGTCGCCAACACTTCAGGATAGTGCCCTCTGCTGGTTAAAAAAGTACTGCGATTAAATTTTCACAGTATCAATGTGAATCATGATACCTATGAATCGATTTTTAACTGCCTTGCGATTAATCATTACATCCCTAATATATATATATATATATATATATATATCTATATATATAAAGAAAAAGAAGACCCTACCTGAGAGAACACGGCCCGAACCGTCCGACCAGAATGATGCGGATGTCTCTTTAAGCCCAAACACGTTTCAACCAGACGGTTTTCACATCTGTGCACGTGCATGTAGAATGATCTGTTGTGAGTTATAAACATGATAAGCAGCTTCATGTTGCTACACGCTCAGTGGTGCTACACGCTATTATTTAGATTAAAAAAAGAGGTTAAACAACCCATGCAAGTCCATTTAAGGCAGTGTGCAACAATTATTACAATGGTACAGATTAAAACAGAAAATCCCCCCTACGTTGCTGAAAACTGAACTTAGGGGGCGCCATTGCTCCTTAGGGGAGGAAAAATTACAATGTCGGGGGCCCCTACGCTCAACAGCGCTGGATAGAACCCAGACGAGGCTTAAACTCTCATATTGGACTAGGCTTTCTTTGTCATGTTTAAGAGCTTTGAACTCCCCATTTCACTTCCTTTGTTTTGAAGAGCTCCAACACATGCTTTGGCACACACCACATTTATTCTCAGTGCAGAGGAGGAAATTAATTTACCTACCGGGGGCAATTGCGCTCACGTAAACTGTTTTGAAAAGCCATTTGTCATCCTTTACAGGCCCATTTCACCAGAATCCCTGTTTGAAAATAGACAAACGCTCACATTAATTTTAGAATTATGACACAGTAGCATGCACAAAGCTCTTCTGTTCAGTCTTCCAGCCTTGTGTTCAGGGTTAGCCGTGCACCCACGGTGCACGTTTCGGGGTCAGTTTCAGCCCAGGCTGTTAAAGTGGGTGAGCAGTCGATGCAGTCCCTCATGGAGATGAGTCTTTAAAAGTTTACTGTTGAATGTCATTGAAACACTTGATGATTGGTTTGACTTTTATTTGATAGCAGGCAGTTTGAAGCACTCTGCCTTGGGACTGCCATAAACGGAATTTCTTGCTGGCTTTCTACCTCTAAAAATGAAAGCTTTAGTCAACATTCCAATCATGTTTTCAAGAGTTTCTTCAAAGCCTTAGATCGGGAGATATTTATTTACCTCTTTGACATTATGTTCAAACACTTATTTTTACAATTTCGGATATATACATAGACTTCTCTTCCAACCTGATTTTATGTGATTTATATATATATATATATATATATATATATATATATATATATATATATATATATATATATATATATATATTTCTTGACATAAGGCTTAATAAACCATTCATAAAATAGGCAAGAATGGGCTTTAGGATGATGTAACCTCAGCAAACTCAAGCTGTGACGCATGATTGTTTGTTGTGAGTGCTTTTATTCTGACAATAAAAGTTTAAAGAACCTGGTTTATTAACTCATCTGCCTAATAAGAAAACCTCATTAACAGTGACTATAATTACCAGAAGTTCTCAGAACAATCCAACACTGCAGGAAATAAAAAAAAAAAGGGCAGATGCATATCTTAAGTGAGAACATGTTGAAAGTCAATCAGAACCAAAAGTCAAGAGGCAAAAATGATTTTGTTATTTGATGTAGTTTTGACAGTTCTTCAAACTAGGGTCTTTCAGTGATTCTAACGCTTCCCGTCTTTGAAAACCCTCTTACTCTTCAAAGATTCCACTGCCAACAGTTCTCATCGAGTGTATGTGAATCCTGATCCTCTGCTCTGATTTCCATCATCTCAGATGTGGCATGTTTTTGTAGTGCTTTGCAAAATAGTGTTACAGTTACATTTTTTTATATGAATAGGAGCAGCATGGAAATTATATTTTTGTCTTTATTTGTGCTGTTTTGGGAGAGAGATTATTTTGCCCATCTTGAAGCTTCTTGGATGTTTGTGCATGTGTTTACAGACTGGATCACTT
This sequence comes from Gouania willdenowi, assembly GCF_900634775.1. NCBI lineage: Eukaryota > Metazoa > Chordata > Actinopteri > Blenniiformes > Gobiesocidae > Gouania > Gouania willdenowi. The sequence goes on from NC_041045.1 coordinate 8,596,769, forward strand.
CATGCTCATGCTTCATAGAGAGTCTGAGATCTGTGCCCTTGTTAACACTGTAGGATACAAAACACGTACAATGATCGTTTTTGATCCAATTTCTTTTTCAAATAGTAGATCTTTTATTCCCCATGTTGATAGTTTTCTAAAAACTACAGAATAACTACTATATTGTAACAATTATTGTGTGCTATTGGTATGTTTTCATTGCAATGGATGCACAAGAATTTCTCAGCTGGAAAGTGATCAGAAAATTTTGTATTTTCTTTTTTGTTTCAACTCAATAAGACAACTTGTGTCAATATCTTAGCCTGATAACAAAGCCCAGGCTTTTACCCTTTCAACCCACTCAGCCAGTGCTGCTTTACGCTAAGCTAACAAAACATAGCAGACTCACAATCTTGGCAGTGCACAGACCCGACCAATCGAGGTCAGGCCTAGCTATGTTTAATACCTACTGTCCGAATCATATGGCTCGTGCAAGTCCAATTGTATCGAGCCGGTTGGCGCTTGGTCGCACACGGCAACGTAAGCAACATGTGAAAAGTAGCACATGCTACTTTACAATAAATGCTACTCTGCCATTTGGTCTCTGGCTATTCTAAATTGAAAGCCGTAAGTCGACTGTGATGTCTTCCCAAGCTGAAAAGACAAACTAATCTATTTTTCAATCGTACCTGAAAATTGCTGAGAAACGCCCTCAACGTGAGGTATTTTCATATAAATGGCATTATTGTGGCAGATCAAAGGATTGATATATAACAAAGTGGCTTTATATAGTCATGTATTGTTTTTAACAGACTTGAACAGATGCAGGCGTAGCATTTACATTCTGCTGTATTTGAAACTAATCCCATGGGTGACATGTACTGACATATTGCTGTGTACTGTAGTGAATCTCCAAATAATAGAAAATACAATTAAAATAAAATATCAGGACTTATTAATTTTGGCTCTGAACCCTGTCACTCTTTCTTGCTGGATTTACACATGACCATGCTTGTGTTATCCATCCGGTGTTTTTAAAAGACAAAATTAACGCAAAGTTGAGAAGCTCTTCAGTCTCCCATCTTGTATTGTAGTCTGTGCATCAGTTTTATGGGTATACCGGGAACACTTGAAATGAGAGGTTCCGCGCTGTTTGGAGTGCTAAGAAACTGTTTTTTATTTTTGTTTTTTAACACGTTATTTATTCCTGTAATTAATTACTTGCAATTAACGCGTTAAAGTCACAGCCCTAAATAAAACATGGTTGACTTGCTGCGGTAAAGAAGTTCCTTCTTTGAGACAGCACATTTTCGAGTGTAGAGTTCGAGGAAGACGTTGAATTTACCATCTGTAAGTACAAAGATTTGGAAAGTAAGAAAAGTATATTTCGATTTTCTCACGCTTTGCTTGTCAAGTTACTAGCTTTATTAATGTTCTCAATTATGTTTAGATTCAAACCCAATGACAAGTAATGACAAAAGGTTAGCAAATTTTGCCCACTGGAATTTTGAATATTGTGTTTTTGTTACGCAAAAACAGTTTGCGTAATCTAACTTTAACCCAAAGAAAAGCAATTATCAGATTAAAAACCTTAAAATTAGATCAAGAGCCAAACATTTCGATCAGTAAATCCCCCCTGGGTTTAATGCTAGTAAGGGTCAAACCAACAGAAGACTATCGATAGGCACCATCAAAGGAGGAAGATTATCATTAACCAAGGTGAAGGAAGCATCCTAATTTAGAGTCTAAACACTGACGTTATGGCTCTTTAGAATAAAATAAATGCAACGAACCATGGACAATAAAGTCCCTTTAGTGTATTCAAATTAAATTATAGCGTAACATGTTGCTTTTATAAATAATGCATACCCATAACTTTTTTCTCCTCGATCTGCGTCTGTGCATGCTCAGTAAATGAGTTAGCCGGAGTGAGCATTTGTGTGTCTGTGTGTAGCAGCTGGGAGATTTTCTCTTGTCTCTTGGGTTCTGCTAATTAAAACCTCTCCGATCTTAATTTCACTCAGATTAACATCACATGCAAGCAACCCAAGACAGGAGGACTCTTCTAACCAGGCGAAAGCCGCTTGTAGTTTGACACAGTGTGTGTGTTTTTGTGCTCAGATCGACCAGATCCCCCATACAAAGAGATTTTATGATTACAAGACCAACCCAGATACTTGAAGCAGCTTCAAGAAAATAAGTTTTTAGTTTTTGGCACTCTTTCTCTCAGACCTTTTAAAAGCTGACATTTTGTTGAACTTTTTTCCTCCTTGATTCTTCTATTTCGGAAAGGCCTTGATGTTCTGCAAGACGAGAGGTAAAACTCACCCACGCTTTTAACAAGTCATCAGAAAGAGCAACGCTGTCCGCTCAATGGCGAGCCCCATCAAAGGTGGCTGTTTATGGCATGTGTGCCTTCATTAGAGCGCTCGGATGTCACCGTGTCATTAGCGCTATGTTCTCCCTCGTCCGTCATTGCTCCTTTATGGCACATTTCACTCTCATTCAGGTCATTCAGGTCTGCCAGGGCCCAGGAAATAACCTGGAGACGTAAAGCAGGCATCTGTGCAATGATGCTAACACACCTTGCACAAAAACTCTTAATCACACTTGGTCTTGCCCTTTGTAATCATGTCCTTTGCTTTTTCGTGGTATGTTTTCTCCGCTGACTCAGAGTAAATTAGTAATAAAATTAAAAAGAAAAAAGATTGGATTGTTCTTTGCCGACCCTTCCATGCTTCCATCTTCACAGGCACACTCTGAAACACAAACACCCAATGCGACAGGCGTTCTCTTGAGGCGGAGTGAGATAATCATGCTGCAGCACCTCTGGCAAGGCTAATTAAACCCGTGCATCTGTCCCTGGCTCCACATCTGGAGCAGGTGGTGGCATCGCCCGCAGATCCATCCCTCCCTTCCCTTCCCTGCTCACACTTGTGCAAAAGCCCTTTATTATTTTAAAGTTTTGGATTCTACATTACTGCGGTTGAACTTTTAACTTAGCCAAAAAAAGTCAACAAAGATACAGAAAGGGGATAAGCAAGCAAGAATCATGACATAGAAAATTGAAAGAAATAAAAATAATAGAGGTATATCTAAATATTATTGTATATTGTGACGGTTTGTATGCTTTTTTTGTTTTGTTTTGATATATTCTTTAAATTCACACACAAAGCTTACAGGGAGGGGAGAGGATTTGTTCAATTTACGTTTGTGAATATAACCAATTGGATGAATACAGTAATAAAATAAATGTGTGAGGGATTCTGCATTTATTTTCTGATGTGCTTTGGCTCTGCCATTGTTTTGTTTCGACAAAAAGGAAGGGAGATTGCACATTTTGGAGTTTGGCTGAATTTTTAACTTCATAAACCACAAAGGAGAATAACATTAAAATAACCTCTGTTTAATTCATGAGAGAACGTTATTGCCTCACTTATCTTTCCTCGTACTGATATAAAATTACCTCCTTGATCAACACCTTTAAGCTCAATTCTCCTGGACAGAAATTTTGAATGCTTCATTGTGGATTTTTACTTCAGTTAGTTTCCTCTCTCGGCTTACCCTCTGCTGAATTCTGACACATAAATCTCTTAAAAGACAGATTTGAAGTCTAGGTTTGGGCTGTTGGGCATACAGTAACTGAAAGACAAAATCGCATCAAGACTATAAAACAATGGTAAGAGATTCTTAACTTTTTACAAATACTGGTGAATAATCACACCTCATTAGCTCCTTTTCTTAAAGGGGCAGTATTATGAAAACATACTTTATAACGGTACAGTGATATACATCCCTTTAGCCTCATTGAGAGGGTCAAAGTTGAAAACGGTCTGTTTCCTCCCTTCCTTGTTATTCCACATTTTGATCAAAACGGGAGAGTTGGATTTTTTTTTTTTGGATTTTGTGACGTCAAACGCGGAAACTCCTCACGGAAAATCCTGGCTCCTCCTCCCCTAAATAAGAATGTCAGCTCCTCCCTCTCAAACTACCTCACAGGTTAAACAAACACTGATTTAATATAGAATATACATTATACTTCATTGTCATAAATGTAAAGCTACATACAGAAAATGTGTTCTCCTTCCTGAGGAGCAGTGGGCACCCAAGGTGTAGCGTCCAGGGAGCAGTTCCACTTTTAGTAACAGTTATATCGCTTTTGACGTGATCTGACATGTTTGTGACTCAATGCAATGCAGCGGTTAAACAAATTATCACCTTAAATGCACAATTCCTATGGTTAGTAGAGATGAGGAGGAGAAGAAAGTGTTTTAGCAGCTTACCACTCCTGCGAGTGTTTGAAATAGCTGACTGACTCCGCTGCTGCTGATGTGATAAACACACAGCCTGAAGCAGCGCTGAGACAGACTCACAATCACAATAGCCTCTTAAATATTCATGTGTTTTACTGTAATGTGCAGTTTTTTGTCTAAAAGCATTTGCATTAGCAATGATCACTGATCTCCCTCTCAGAGCGAGGCATAAAGTCAGCATCTATAGACACGCCCACTCATGCATATGCATGAAGGCCCCAAAACAGCCTGTTTATAGAAGCGTCATTAAAGTAACTTTTCAGAGGCTAAAACTCAAGAAAACAGATGACTTTAGGGAAATAAACCTCAAATACTAAGTTGCTGTGGTTCTTAGAACAAATGGAGATGGGTGAAAAATAGCATAATACTGGATCTTTAACTAAATTGTGATTCTCTTTTTAAATTATGTTTTGTTTTGCTTATTTTGCTGACCTTCCGTCAGCTTTCTGAGCACCTCGAGGCTCACTGCCATTCCTGTAACAAGGAAGTTATTGCTGTGTTATTGCCCAAGCATCTACACTGCTCCAGGGGCCTTAGGGCATGTGTGATGGCACTGACAGGTCCCGGGGACTCGACTGTCACTGTCAGCGAGCTAGCAGGTCGGCGAGATGCAGTTGTGAATCGGGCGAGCGAGGAAAACCCGATGGACGCAGCCACTCGCCTTATTTGTTAATGGCTGCGTTTCCACTCAGCACTTGTGCATATTCAGACACGGGACGTGAAACATGCACATGCAAAGTGAGAACATGTTGTTATTCTTTGCCGCAGATTGACGGATGCACACGCGTTGAAAACACACACAAACTGGGGAGTCCTTTGGGAGCCCTTGACAGCTCTCTGCGCTGAGCTTCCAATCCGTCTCAGGGAGCTCCAAACACCCAGTGCAATTACTCTTTCTTGCTGACTGTACCTGCACAACATAATTGAGAAGGCTACTGGGGCTTTGTCACTTAAGGTAAAGATGTAAAAGAAAAAAAAAGTGCCCCGGCTAAGCTGCAGAACTGCAGCATGGAGCTATTAGCGGGTGAAACACGTGTGTGTATTTGTGGGAGTGAGGGCACCTTTCATCGTCTGGGTTTCACATACTCAAGGACACAGCATTGGAACCACACCTGTCAACTTTTGGACAGCACGTGTGAGTGAGTTCTGTCGTGTAGCTGGTTTAGGGGATGGTCTGGGTTAGGACGCACTCAGAAGTCTATCTAACTGAGATTTTTTAATATAATATGATATAATGTAACCTAATCTAATGTAATCAAATTTGATCTAATCTAATTTAATGTAATCTGTAATGTCATATAATATTTAATCCAATCTAATCCCTCATCCAATCTAATCTCTAATCTAACCCTAATCTAATCACTCATTCAGTCTAATTTCCTTTAATCTAAGTACTCATCCAATCTAATCTAATCTCTAAAATAACATAATCTAATCCAATCTAATCTAATCTAATCTAATCCCTAATCTAATTGAATTTAATCTAATATAATATAATCTCATGAGAACTGCCACCCAGGCCACTTCAGGTGGCAGTTCTGGTGATACTAGTGACAGCGTTCAGTTTAGAGAGGCAGAGGAATGTTTTTATTTATTTATCTTTTCATTACTATTACATTATAATACGGGATATTTACGTGATAAAACAAATACGGGGGGACGGCGGGAACGAGGAGTAAAATACGGGAGTTTTCCGGCCAACACAGGAGAGTTGACAGGTATGGCTTGGAACCGTGACCACAAAGTAAATTCAGAATCCAGCACTAACTTTACTGATTGGATATTCTGTGACAAATTTGGGTGGGGGTGGGGGGGGGGGTGTTGCGTCACATCAGCCAGACCAAGCTGATCTATTATTCATGAGCTGGGTGTCATTGGAGTTTGGCATTAATGGTTTGAGAGTCCAGTTTTAAATGATCAGAGATTTAATTAAGCTCTGATGGTGTGACATCTGGGAACCTGGGGATACGGTGAATCTCTTAGTCCGACTTTAATGAAACCGGCAGCAGGTCATTGTCTTTAATGAGGAAAATGACTTGGATCTCTTTAGACTGTGTTTGATCTCATTTTGTATGTATTAAGCACCGGCTATATCAAATGTGCTAAACCAACAGCCTAATGACCTCATGGTAAACTCATTAAACTGTGACTTGTAGAAAGAAAAAAATACATTTAGGTCCTTTGTGTTAAAAATCCTCCACTTTTCTTCCTGAATTAGTCATGAACAAATAACAAAGAAACTTGTGATTTAACCACTTACGCTAGTTTGATAATGTGCTGCACTTAATGCTTGTAATTTGACACCAGCTTCACCAAAACATTCTTAGGAAAGTGAAAATCTTCAATCTGCATAAAGGGACTGAGTCTGTGTCTGTAATGCTCCGATGCATTAAAAATAAGAGTTTGTGATTTTCAAAATAAAACAGTAGAAAGGAGCTAAATAGTGCAGTCGACATGCTTCTAAAGCCACTATTTCAGTGTTTCTCAAATGGGGGTATGTGTACCCCTAGGGGTACGTGATGGCATTGCAGGGGGTACTTGAGAGAGCGAGAGAGAGAGAGAGAGGGAGAGGGAGGGAGAGAGAGAGAGAGAGAAGGATAGGGAGAGAGAGGAAAAGTAACAAATAAAAGTGTCACCCCAGGTGTGAAATGAGCAGAAATTATAAAAATTGTAGAAATGTAATAAATCTATTCAGGAGCCACTAAATCAGCGTTTTTCAACCTCGGTCTGGACCCCATGTGGGGTCGCCTGAAAAATTAAAATAGATTTTTGAAATGTTAAAATTTTTTTTAATGAAAACACATTTTTAAACAGCTGTACTTCTATACTTTTCCTTTGTGAAATATGGATCTAGTTCAACTAAAATTAAAATATTTGAGCTCAAACATGATGAAAAACTGATTCTAGAAAAAAAAATGTCTGGGCTCGCCAGAAATTCCTGATATCAAAATGGGGTCACGATCCAAAAAAGGTTGGGAACCATTGCACTAAACACTGCGTTTCTTTCCTCTTATTTACAAAATTAAATTAAATTCAACTTTATTTATATAGCGCTAATTACAACCCTTTAATTCAACTTTATTCATATAGCGCTAATTACAACCCTTTTATTCAACTTTATTTATATAGCGCTAATTACAACAATTCAATCCAACTTTATTTATATAGCGCCAATTACAACAATTCAATCCAACTTTATTTATATAGCTCTAATTACAACCCTTTTATTCAACTTTATTTATATAGCGCTAATTACAACAATTCAATCCAACTTTATTTATATAGCGCCAATTACAACAATTCAATCCAACTTAATTTATATAGCTCTAATTACAACAATTCAATCCAACTTTATTTATATAGCGCTAATTACAACAATTCAATTCAACTTTATTTATATTGCTCTAATTACAACCCTTTTATTCAACTTTATTTATATAGCACTAATTACAACAATTCAATCCAACTTTATTCATATAGCGCTAATTACAACAATTCAATCCAACTTTATTTATATAGTGCTAATTACAACAATTCAATTCAACTTTATATAGCGCTAATTACAACAATTCAATCCAACTTTATTTATATAGTGCTAATTACAACAATTCAATTCAACTTTATTTATATAGCGCTAATTACAACAATTCAATTCAACATTATTCATATAGCGCTAATTACAACAATTCAATTCAACTTTATTTATATAGCGCTAATTACAACAATTCAATTCAACGTTATTTATATAGCGCTAATTACAACAATTCAATCCAACTTTATTTATATATAGCGCTAATTACAACAATTCAATTCAACTTTATTTATATATAGCGCTAATTCCAACAATTCAATTCAGCTTTATTCATATAGCGCTAATTACAACAATTCAATTCAACGTTATTTATATAGCGCTAATTACAACAATTCAATCCAACTTTATTTATATATAGCGCTAATTACAACAATTCAATTCAACTTTATTTATATAGCGCTAATTCCAACAATTCAATTCAACGTTATTTATATAGCGCTAATTACAACAATTCAATTCAGCTTTATTTATATTGCACTAATTACAATGATTCAATTCAACTTTATTTATAAGCTATTTTTAGGTTTTATATATATATATATATATATATATATTTATTTATTTTTTATTTTTTTGTATAGCGTTACATGACATTACCATGCCTTACTTTTACAATTGCTACTAAATTTGACGCACACAAAAAAAACCCCAAAAAAATTAAGTGTTCCTGCATCCATTGTAAACACCCTATTGTGGGGAATTTGTACAAATGGATTACGTGACCACGATCTAAATCAATCCCTTTTGAATTTGACCACAAGCTGTGCGTCACTAGCTACTTTGCTGTTCCCCCACGTCCCAGCCTGAACCCACTACCTGATGTTTATGGATTCATCCACATGCACATAAATATCATTAAATCTACAATGCGACTCTTAATGTCTTTTTTTCCCAATGTTTTAGCGTACAGCTTCCTGTTTTTTTCCTCCTCTGTCTCGTCTTCATCCTAGACTCTTAGACTCTTTATTCTCCAATCAGCCCACCTGTGAAAACACCTTATTTCATCCGCCTTCTCTTATGTATTCCCCCTAAAGGCACACTTATATCTTACCATATCTCTTCCTGCTCTCCTAGCCTCTCGTAGCGCTATCACTTGTATGTTGACGTCTACACTAAACACACACAAGCCTTTTTTTTTTTTTTTTTTTTTTTTAAATCCTGTGCTTTTATCTCCCACCTAAATAACTGACTGCCCTTTTGCATCTGTGTTGTCTACGTCAGTGTTTCTCAAATGGGGTACGCGATGGCACTACAGGATTAAAGAGAGGAAAAATATTAGCAGCAACTCACAAAACGACAACAAAAACACACAAAATAAGAGAAAAATATACTGAATAATAACAACGAAATACACAATATGACACTAAAAACACACGTATTAAGAATGAAAAATACTTATTATTACCAGCAGCACACAAAACGACAACAAAGACATATTAAATACAGAGAAAAATACACAAGATCACTACAAAATACACAAAAATAACAGAGAAACACACAAAAACGGCATAAGAAACAACCAAACAACACCAAAAACACACACGCTGAGAGAGAATAATTTAAAATAACACCAAAAACACACAAAATGAGAGAAAGATATACTGATTAATAAAAAGAACAGACAACAAAATACACAAAATGACACAAAAAGAACACACAAAAAGATGAGGGTCTGTCTCGGTTAAAATTAAATTAAATTAAAAATAATAATTCAACTAAATATGACCAGCAACTCACAAAACGACAACAAAAACACACACGCTGAGAGAGAATAATTTAAAATAACACCAATACCACACACAAAAATACACAAAATGAGAGAAAATTATACTGAATAATAAAAAGAACAAACAACAAAATGACACCAAAAACACACGCAATGATGATAGAAATGATCTTGATTGGAACATGAACTGAAAAAAAAAACAAAACTATAGAAATAAATCTATTCAGGAGGCGCTAAATAGAGTATATTTCCACTTATTTACAAAATGAGATTCTTTAAAATGTGTGTTATCGCTCATTAATTCCATTATTGTGATCAATGGTTGTTTTTTCACAAAATTCTGAGTAAAATGTTGTAGTCGGACAAATGGGGGGCACAAGTTTGAGAACCACTGATGGGCTTTAAATAAATATAATAGCAGATTTACTTACACTTCCTGAAAACGTTAAACTCTAACACATTGTCCAGCCCTGCAGACACACTTGGTTTAACATCTCATAAAAGCTCCGTGATTTATCGTCGACAGCACGCCGTGACGTATCGCCCTCACAGCGCTCACTCGCCGGCCCTCTTTATTTCTTAACTTTTTTCCGCTGAAGCATCAGAAACAATTACGCGAGCGTGTTTCAGGCCCAGCTTTCATGTCATGTGAGGGGGTGGAGGAGTGGGAGGGGAGATGAGGAAGGTCAGCGTTCTGTTTCTTCTTTTTTTAATTATTTTTCTCTGAGTGTATTTGGTGTCATCCACTGAGTGGGCGGAAGGAAAAGACGAAGTCTGGCCCTTTACAAATAGGCACAGATGGTGGTCACGCCAAGTTGGTGTAAATACAGTAGATGCTAACTTTACTGTAAAGGATTAGTTTATCATAATTAATCACAGAATGTAATACCTACCCTTGTGATTGTTGTAGTTGCATTGAGTACAGTTAGTACTTTAGTGTATTTGCATTTGTCATAATTTTTGGGGTGCCCTCGCCAACATCCAGCGCAAGTTTTCTGTGTCCGCTATAGACTGACTTCATGTGCTAATCAATATCATTACCATCATCATTTTGTGTGTTTTTTGTGTTGTTTTGTGTTTTTGTTATTGTCTGTTCTGTTCTGTCATGGTTTTCTTTTATTTTGTGTGTTTTTGTTGTCGTTTTTGTGCGTTTTTTGGTGTTATTTAAATTATTCCATCCCAGTGTGTGTGTGTTTGGTGTCGTTTGGTTATTTCTTATGTTGTTTTGTCCGTTTCTCTGTTATTTCTTTTGTATTTTGTAGTAAGTGTGTCTATTTTTCCCTCATTTATTGTGTCTTTGTTGTCGTTTTGTGAGTTGCTGGTAATAATAGGCATTTTTCTCTCTTGGTGCGTTTATTTTTAGTCATTTTGTGTGTTCTTGCCTGGCACTATTTACGGTCATGCTCACTGTTAGCAACATTTGCACGTTGTAATAGAAAAATCGATATAACCCTCATATGCAAAGTTCAATCTGCTTCATATTTAATACACATGATGACTTTCCATCACTGACAGACACTCAATGTGAAAATTACCCATCATGCCTTGCGTTCTCAGAAGGCACCACTAAAAGTGGCGTCCGCTGCTAACAGCTCTAGCGGAAAGACGATATGCCATGTTGACCTCAAAATATTGTTGGATGAACCTTATAAGAGGGGAGCAGGTCACTGATGAAGAAAAAACAGCCTGCGTTCAGTGGGAGGGGCCTATAATGTCACCGGAAAATCCTTGCCATCACATTCTAAATGTTGTATCTTTGCTATTTTTCAATGGATTCGCATTAACTATCCACCTTGGGTTACCGACCCCGGCCACTTCTTCGGACCCTATGACGCCACTTGTGGCTTTAATGTTGCCAGTGTTCCAGTGTATACCAATGTTCCCATATCGGTCGGTCTCTAATATTGACTTTACGATGGAGAATGTAGCATTGGGTGCTTCACTTTTAAACTCCAGAGTTCGTAACTACTCCCCTGAGCAATGGTTTGCACACTTAGAACAAAGCGCAATAACCCTTTTAATTTTATAAGCATCGATTGCGTTTGATGACACGCCCACAGGTCAGACTCAGGGTTATTGTCCTCGGGGTGTGATGTGTGTGTATTAGAAGTGTGCCAATACATCGATTATGACAGTGGTTCTCAAACTTCTTTGTCTCCAGTGCCCCCTTTCTCTTACTTTTGAATACAAGTACCCCACGTATGTTCCACTACTACATTTTGCTCAGAATTCTATGGCAAAACATTTCTTGTCTTGTGTACCTCTTGAGCCTTTTTGTCCTTCCATGACTCATACGTGTTCACGATTCTCCAAAAGTAGAACATAACTCAGCTGAATATTCAACGCAAGTCGTTTTATTTCATCTTCATAAATTGAACAATTCATATTTTGGCATTATTTTCTTATTTAACTCAAATTAAACATAAAATGTTGCCTTTAAGGCAATAAAAATGATAAATATAAGAAATAATATTATATTAAATGTTTGTTTTATTAATACTGTATTATTAATACTAATATATTATGATTGTATTGTTATTAAAGAAAAATAATAAACTTGAAATTAGAAAAAAATAAGAATAAGTAAAAATTATACTGTAAGTAATATAAATAAATAAATACAACACAAATCATTAAACCTGTCTGTGTTATATATGACTTTTATGACTTGTCCTCGTTTAAAAACAAGTCATTGTGCACATGTACCATTTTATTGATGGATATTGAATATTTTTTATCATCTTGAAAATAAGTTCTTAATTTTTCCATGTACGTGCTCACGTACCCCTAGGTGTACGCATACCCCTGGTTGGGAAACACTGGTACAGAGCATAATGATGGAATTAATGAGTGATAACACATTTGAAAGAATCTCATTTTGTAAATGAGTGGAAATAAACTGGATTTAGTGCCTCCTGAATAGATTTATTTCTATTGTTTTGTTGTATTTTCAGTTCATGTCTTAATCAAGATCATTTTTACCATCAGCAAAGTGTGGAATTATTTCTAAAAAGTATTTTTGGGTCATAATGAATAATTTAAACGCTAATAACCACTACATGTTAATTTGATCAAGTTCGAACATAAGTGTATTAACTATTTCACAATATATTAGAAATGGGCAACTTTTATTAAAACGGTCACTGTCTGATCTGAGAGCCACATTATTAACATTCATGTTAAAATAGAAAAGAACAAAGGGTTATTTATGTTATTTTGTGAGTTTTGAAGTCATTTTGTCTTTGGTGTTGTTTCATATTCCCTCAAAAGTCATTTATTTTAGCTTAAAAAACTATTTCCAATGACCTTCAGGTAACAAAGTTTATTAAAAGTGAACAAATGTGAAATTATCACTGATGTTTTCTTTATGAAGTATTCTCAGTCAGTTTGTTAACGCAAACATTGACGTTATGTTGATGAAACACGATTTTTAGGAGACTGCACATTTCAAAGCATCCGCAGTTTCTTTACAACTGAGCAAATGTTTTTTTTTTTTTTTTCTTGCTGCTGAGTAAGACTTTGATACACTTTAAATCCTCCTTAATGCAAATTACCTGCGAGGCCACGCACGCACACGCACGCACACACACACTTAGACTCAGATTGGAGGTTTTATATAATCCTGAAAACGCTGGAAAACAGCAAGGCTCAATAGAAAACTCAAGGAGGAGAGAAACTAAATCTGTTTACCTACATAGGCACGTCATTACACTATGAACATTGTTAGGATCTATTTAACATTTGCTTTTTTTAAGACAAAAAGCTTTGAACAGTCATGGGTTCAGACCCGTCGCCATACCGTTTTATTATTAGTCTACTTTTTCTTTTTCAGCAATTCCATACCCACACACCAACGCTCTTGCAACCACACACCAACACACACACCAACGCTATTGGGCCCACACACCAACGCTATTGGGCTCACACACCAACGCTCTTGCGCCCGCACACCAACGCTCTTGCGCCCGCACACCAACGCTATTGGGCCCACACACCAACGCTCTTGCGCCCGCACACCAACGCAATTGGGCCCACACACCAACGCTCTTGCGCCCACACACCAACGCTCTTGTGCCCGCACACCAACGCTATTGGGCCCACACCAACGCTCTTGCGCCCGCACACCGACGCTCTTGCGCCCACACACCAACACTCTTGCGCCCGCACACCAACGCTATTGGGCCCACACACCAACGCTCTTGCGCCCACACACCAACACTCTTGCGCCCACACACCAACGCTATTGGGCCCACACCAACGCTCTTGCGCCCACACACCAACGCTCTTGCGCCCGCACACCAACGCTATTGGGCCCACACCAACGCTCTTGCGCCCACACACCAACGCTCTTGCGCCCACACACCAACGCTATTGGGCCCACACCAACGCTCTTGCGCCCGCACACCGACGCTCTTGCGCCCACACACCAACGCTATTGGGCCCACACCAACGCTCTTGCGCCCGCACACCAACGCTATTGGGCCCACACACCAAAGCTCTTGCGCCCACATACCAACGCTCTTGCACGCACACACCAACGCACACACTAACGCTCTTGGGCCCACACACCAACTCTCTTGCACGCACACACCAATGCACACCAACGCTCTTGCGACCGCACACCAACACTCTTGCATGCACACATCAACGCACACACTAACGCTATTGGGACCACACATTAACGCTCTTGCACGCCCACACCAACGCTCTTGCGTCCACACACCAACACCCTTGCACTCACTCACGAACGCTCTTGCGCCCATACACCAACGCTCTTGCACGCACACACCAATGCTCTTGCGCCCGCACACCAACACTCTTGCACCCACACACCACCGCTCTTGCATGCACACATCAACGCACACACCAACTCTCTTGCGTCCACACACCAACGCTCTTGCGCCCACACACCAACGCCCTTGGACCCATACACCAAAGCTCTTGCGCCCACACACCAACGCTCTTGCGCCCACACACCAACGCTCTTGCGCCCACACATCAACGCTCTTGCGTCCACACACCAACGCTCTTGCACGCACACGCCAACGCTCTTGCACGCACACACCAATGCTCTTGCGCCCCCACACACCAACGCCTTTGGGACGGGCCCATACTGACGGGCCTGCATGGATTCCTCCTGACTTCTTTACAGCTGTACTCACAAAGTTAGAGAAAGATAATAAGGTAAAGTGAAATAGTGCCAGAGCTGACTCACACCTACTTTTGATTCGTTCATAATGTAATTTAAGGACACTGAAGCTGATCCCTCAGGTAACATCCCCATCCTTCCAGGTCCCAACCCCTTCCTTCTTTTTCTCCTTTTCCTTACACTCCTTTTTTGGTCTTTTTTTTTTTAATTCGGCACGGTCGCTTCCATTAATCTCTGGCAAAATCAATACCCATTTGCCGACATGCGGGGGTTGAGGGATGTAAATAGCAGAAATCTGACATTCGTAGGATATAAAACAACAGGCTTTCAATATAATCAACAGCAGTGATGGTGCCATTGCTCAAAGAATCCATAGCCTTATTAAAAAGGGGCCAATAATTTAGCCTCATGCTCCAGCCGATGAAGGGTGCATGACAATAGTGTCTGATGAGTCAGGAGATGTGGATATGACAAGTAGAGGAGGGATGGGAGAGAGTGATGGAGGGGGTGGTAAGCATGTGATAATATGAAGGGCTTTGTCTTTTATGAATTTATTGCAAAAAAAATGAATTATCATCCACCCATTCATTCTGAATAAGAGCTAAATGGCTAAAAAACACACAAAATCACACTATAAGCACATGAAATGACACAAAAAACACACAAAATTACACTAAACGATACAAAAAACACACAAAATCCTACTATAAATGCACAAAATTACACTAAAAACACACTAAATGACACTAAAACATACTAAATGACACTATAAACACACAAAATGGCACTAAAAACATGCAAAATGACACAAAAAAACACATTACACTAAAAACACAATAAATGACAGTATTAACACACAAAATGACACAAAAAACACACAAAATCCTACTATAAATGCACAAAAAACACACGAAATGACACTATAAACACACACAATGATACAAAAAACACACTAAATGACACTATAAACACACAAAATGGCACTAAAAACATGCAAAATGACACAAAAAAAACACATTACACTAAAAACACTAAATGACACTATAAACACAAAATGGCACAAAAAACACACAAAATGATGATAGAAATGATCTTGAGGGAAATGACCGAAAATGACCAAAACTACAGTATATATACTATAACTCGTAAATCTTTTCAGGAGAAACTAAATACTGTTTCATTCCACTTATTTATGAAAATGAGATCCTTTATAATGTGTGTTATCACTTATTCATTCCATCATTATGTTCTATGGTGGTTTTTTCACAGAATTCTGAGCAGAATGTGGTAGTCGGACAAAGTGGGGGACTAAAGCCAAAAGAGTTTGAGAACCACTGAGCTAGAGAACTAACCGTGAAACTTCAAAATATCAAATTCAAACAAACGACTGAGGACTCAGCACAGAAATATAAAAGATTTATTTAGTTTTGTAATAATAAGTGAAACTTGGCCTTTGAAGGGCAGGACAGGAGAGTTTTGCGGAGGTAGGGGGAGGAGGGCGTATAAATGTGAGTGAGCGATGGAGGAACAGTTGAAGAGGTAGACCTTGAATAACAACGGCTGAAGAGTGAGTGAGGAGAAAACGGTGCCGTTAGAAAGAAAATGATAGAATAGTGGAGGGGAAATGTTAAAAAAAAAAAAAGTGGAGGAAGGTGAGATGACAGGAGTGAAATGAGATGGTGGGGTGGGGGGAGGGGGGGGGGTGCTGGTGTGGAGAGATGAATGACGTTTTGGATTCTCTCAGCAATAAAGCAGGTCCCTGGACACAAGGCCGTCACACGTCACACTGAAAGGCTCATTTGCCTTTTCTGCTGCTTATTACAACCAACCCAGACCTATTTCCTCCTGTGGGACGCATGCAGCAGCCCCCTCCTCGCTGTTACAGGGTTCCCCTCGGACCCTTAAAAAGTCTTAAACGACATTAAATTCACTCATCTAAAAATAAGACCTTAATTGTCATTAAAATGTCTTAAATCAATGTTTCAAAAGTCTTACATTTTAACACATAGTAAGTGTAATTAGTCTCACATTTCAAAATGAATGGTCACATTTGTTTTTGAAAACAATAAATGGTGCAGTGCAATCACGGACAGTGGAACCAGCTACAAAATAGTGACGTGGTTGCAGCAGATGAGCCCAGAACGTTTCAACAACATGGGGAAATGTCAATTTAACCAAAATGGCCTTTTTCTTCATGGTTTTTATTTTTTGTATTTTTGTTGTTGTTTTATAGATTTCTGGCTATTGTTGTAGTCATCTTGTGTGTTTTTGGCGTGATTTGGATTATTTTAGTCAGTTTTTTTTGTGTATTATACTTTGGTGGTGAACAAGTTCCACATCTGCACTAGACACTGGAAAAAAAATGTACCCTAACCCTATATAAGTGATTTAATTGCATTTAATTTCAAATGGCAATAAAAAGTCTGTCTTTAATTTGACTGAAGCTGCAGGAGCCCTGTTGGTGATGCGTGGACATGATGTAGCTGTGTGTGTGTGTGTGTGTGTGTGTGTGTGTGTGCACGCTTCATTTTCTCTCTGGCATCTTGTATCTGCGACACATCTGAGCACACGTGAATGCAACTGCTGTGTTTGGAATACATTTAATCTGCTGTATCTTGCAAGTCATAAACACACCTTGAAGTGTTTCACACACACACACACGCACACAGACACAGGCTCTATTCTTCCACTTGCATAAGTCAGACAATCCACGCAGTGGCGCTGTTTTTGGCTACGCGCTATTCTCCCCCTGTACTTAAGTCAGTCACTGCGCGCCTTCATCCCAGTTACGCACTCTGGGTGGAGCGGCTCTGAAATGTGGGCGGAGCCTCCCTGAAATGTGGGTGTTCCCATTCAAACCTGGCCTCACGCGCATTCTCCCATTCCTCCTACGCATTTCTGAACCTGGAATAAGTGCAGCGCCCTGATAAGGTGAAATATGGATATATAGATATATAGATGATGATGATGACTTATGTGCGCTGATCATTTCTGAATGCTGGAATGTAAGAAGTTATTAAAATCAGGCTTCTCACACAAACAAACGTTAATCTGGTGTTTATATGAGGGAGGAAAAAAAGATTTTAACTGTAACTCAGACAGAAAAATGTGTCTGATCCTCACCCTGCAGTAATCTGATCAATAATCTGATCAAATCGAACATGTTACATTGTTTATCAACAAAGGCGTTTCAAATTGAAAGTGCACTTTATTATTTTCACGGATTTCAATGACATTTACAGGCACTAGGAAAACTCCATGTTCCGTGATTTCTAAACGGCCCCAAAAAATGATGACATCATGGCCCAGTCCGCCTCCTTTGCTTCAGACCTCCTTCATTCACAGACCAACGCGCTGTTGGTCGATTTACGCCGAGATCGGAGAATACGCACAGGAGAATAGGGCCCATAAATGAACACATGTCCACTTCCTGTTTGTTATTTACACTAAAGGCGTGTCCTCTTCCTCTCCTACCTCTGATATTGAACGACGACGGCCTCGCAGCGTCAATGTTCTCCTACCCTCCTTCATAATAATGTCTCCCATATGGTTCCTGCTAATATTCTGCTAGGAGCCAATTCACTGGAGCTGTCTCACACACACACACACACACACACACATGCAATGATCTTGATCACACGCACACACATGCAATGATCTTGATCACACACAGCCCTTCTGTGCTACATTAACTACAAACCTAATTTCCCCACAAAGAGAAGCCAGTGGCTGAAAATTGGCTGGAACGAGTCATTAAACTTGTGTCTGACACACACACGCACACACACACACACACACACACACCAATCTGTTATATAAATGACACCTCCTTGCCACCTGTGTCAGTGTAGCTAGCGATACGTGTGTCTCTGCTGAGGAATAATCGTCCCTTTGATGGAGGAGGTCCAACACTTGTGTAGAAATGGAGAAACTACCTCGACACGCCTCGAGGTGACTTTTCCTCACGTGTGTGTGTGTGTGTGTGTTGCAGTGATGGTGTGTGTGAGAGAATTGGGAATTCTGACCCATGGGAGGAAGAAAAATCAAAATATTGCATGTAAAAAAAAAAAAAAAATCAGTGAAGCCTTAAAAGAGGAGGAGGAGGTGGAAAGAAGAGATGATTGATGGCGGCAACAGATCAGCCGCTCCAAACTGTCAGGGACGATTTGAAGTCAGACTTGCAGGAAATTTGGGGATCCCAGGAAAAGCAAATACAATAGTCAAACCTCTGTGTCAGGTTTCTGGATCTAATGCAACTTTAATGATGAAGATAAAAGTCGTTTGTAATTCTTCATTTCATCATACATTCTCATGGTCTAACTCTGGTAACTACATTTAAACAAATTGTTTCTTCAGATTTATCTAGATTTATTCTCATTTCACCATTAATGGTGTCATTTTGAACTTTGAACTGTAATTGAACTGTACTTGAAATTCAGTAAAATGAAAAAATAACCGTATAGTCGCTGCTGTTGTCATTTAAAATGTAGATAAAAAAAGTTGTACAACTCCAGAGTTAGAGTAATCCAAGAAGAATTGCATCCATCTGTGAATACATTGTGGTTTCTTACTTAAAGAGTAAGAAAATATTAAAAAAAAATGCCTTGGTTGTGGGCGAGGCTCATTGAGAAGTTAAGACACGCCCAGTCTGTACGTTAAAATCTCCAAAGAATAATCTATGCTATGCAAACTAGCTACTCAATGCTCACTAAAGCTCTCAATTAGCTATCCTCTCAATCCAACCTACTCGCTATAGATGTCAGATTTTATAGGAGGGGGCGGAGCCAACAGTGGTAGGTTATGATGCAAGAAGCCACTAAAATAACACAAACCAATATTCTCAGCCAATTGCAAAATCCGCCCATAGAAGTCAGTCACTCTTACGTTTTTCCGACAAAAAAGCCAGATTGAAATACTTAGACTAAAATGTCAAGAGTTGGACAAGTATCGATCAAAACCACTACTTCATACCCAGATATGTTTGTTTTCAGCATGGTTTTGGGGTTTGTTCCACATTTTTACCCTATTTCACTATTGTTTGCCACATTTTGCCCTTTTGAGCTATGCTTTTTGCCATACATACCACCTTGTTCCTCTTTATTTGCCCATTTTTTGGCCACTCTTAACTGCTTTTGGTTAATTTGAGTCACTTTTAACTTTTTTCTTACCACTTTTTTTTGCAATTTTTGTCCCATTTTAACCCATTTTCAAAAAGTTCTGAAACTTTTTTTCAGACTTTAGTTACCTTTTGCCAATAAATATCAGTTTTTTCCCATTTTTTGTCCATTTTTGCAAGTTCTTTTTGACACTTTTATCCAATTTTTGTCCTTTCTTGGGCCATTTTTCATCCAAATAAGCTAACTTTTGCCCAATAAGCACTTGTTTCCTTTTTTCCCCTACATTTTGGATCTTTTTGTTCCACATTTTGCCCATTTAAGCTACCTTTTGCCATTGCATACCACCTGGTTCCTCTGTATTTGCTAATTTCTTTTGTAGATACTCACAAGCGTACAGTGAACCTCCGTTTGTCACATGTGAAACGTTTCAGTCGTCTCATTGGCAGCTTCTTCTTCGGCCATGGCTTAAAGGAGGCTCGCTTGAATGCAAACAGATCATATTCAAAGAAGCGTAACATTCGAGTATGTGACTTTTAGCCTGGAGCGACTTAGCTCTATCCACGAGGTGTATACGTTTAA
Organism: Gouania willdenowi; assembly: GCF_900634775.1. Taxonomy (NCBI): domain Eukaryota; kingdom Metazoa; phylum Chordata; class Actinopteri; order Blenniiformes; family Gobiesocidae; genus Gouania; species Gouania willdenowi. The sequence goes on from NC_041045.1 coordinate 8,617,224, forward strand.
TGAAAAGTGACTTGTCTGAATATTTGGGATCAAACCTTAAACCCTGCAACTGTCAATAATGAAAACCTTATGACACTCATTATGTGTTTGTGTATGGAATGCAAAATGAACGGCGTACTAAAATGGTTTTGTAAATAACATTAATGGCAGTACTTTCCATTATAAGAAGGTGACAATGTTGAGTGATTGGCATTAGATCAGTGTTTCTACAACGCTTCCTATTCACTCAGTAATTGTTTTCTCTCTTCTTTCACAATAGCGCTGTAGGCTAATGCTAAGTAATAGCCTTATTTTAACTCACCAAGTAAAAAATGTACACAAGGTCACGTCGACCTTTAATAAGTTTAAAATTATGCTGAAAAGACAGGAAGTATCATTAGGAGCCATTACTAGATGTCTGTAAAACTTTTATCATTCTATTAACCAAGGGCAGCCTGCTGCGTAGCAGAAATAGAATTTCAGGAGTAAAATCAGTCACTTTGTGATAGTGTTGGGTTTTTTTTGTCATTTTACCTACAGTAAGCTCCTGTGAGCGCTGATCCTATAAGCTGCTGGGCTGCCTCGTCAGCAGCCTCTCACAGCTGTGAAGCTCCAAAGTAGCACTGGAGATGTTGACGACGATGATGAGGAGGATGATTGGTCTCCTGGAAACACTGATGAGGGCCCAGACTGGTGTGCTTTGTAATGGCTGTCCTCCAGTGATGTGGCCAAGTCCCCTGTAGCGTTTGGAAACACGTGTGTGTGTGTGTGTGTGTCTCTGTTTGTGCCTCCCAACCAATCAAATCTTAGATTTTCCAGAGACTTCCTTTTAACAACAAAATGAATTTCAAAAATGCATTTTAAATTGCAATTTGAATGAGTAGATGACCTTTTATTAACCAATGGGTTGAATGCATTTTAACCTTAAACATATGAATATTCTACAATTGAATAAAAATGACTCAAACAACAAGGATAAACAAAATGAGTCCAAAAACACATAACATTAAAGAAAAATACTCAAACAACAACACAAATATTTAAAGAGACAACAAAACTACTCAAAAGGACAAGAAAAATACACTAAATGACTCCGAAAACACACAAAATGTCTACAAAACCACATGAAACCACAAAAATACACTCTAAAAACACAAGAGATAAGAGAAAATTCACTAATGTACAACAAAACTACTCAAAAACGCAACAAAAATACACAAAAGGACAACATAGACACACTAAATGACTCAGAAGACACACTAAATGTCTACAAAACCACATAAAACAACAAAAATACACAAAATGACCCCAAAAACTTACAAAATATATATAAAATGATAGAAAAATACACAAAAGGACAACATAAATACACGAATGAGAAAAAATATTGACCACCAACAACAAAGATCCACAAAAGAAGAACAAATACACAAAAATTAGTCCAAAAACATTGAACATTACAGAGAAATACACTAAAGGACAACAAAACTACTCAAAATGACTCCGAGAACACACAAAATGTCTACAAAACCACATAAAACATTATCTGCAGGGATAATAGGTCACTAACAGGTGTTTTTGGATTTTAAGTTGTACCCAAAAAAGAGATGAGTGACTTAATAGTACTTGATGGTACCCTAGCTGTAGCGTCACACATCAACTGGTGCGTTTTTAATGTTAGTAACTCTCTACCTACTGTAAGTCACTCATTCACAGACACAGGCCTGATGTCACACACTGTGTCGAGGGAGAAAATGCAGACATTGTCCATGACTGACACACAGAAAAAAAGAAGATAAAATGGGGAGGGGGGACGAGATCAGGTGGAGGCAGTGAAATAAATAACTACGGACAGAGAAAAAGGAAATTAGGAGAAAGAGGTAGAGCAGATGGATCTCGACACTTTGAAAATAAGCCCAGAGAAAAGAGCATTTACAGTGAAGCGGGATGATTTGAATGCTAATGCGCTAGGACGTCGCACACTATTGTGTCTCTTTCCCTCGCTCTCTTTAAATCCACTTCTTTCCTTGGCTTTACCTTTGCTCACTCACCCTGAGCGAGTTTTTTTTTTTTTTTCAAACATGTGAGTGTTTGCACTGTTGGCCAATATTGCCTTTAGAAAGTTGTTTTGCTCTCACTTTTCACCTCTCCTCTCCGATCCCTTACAGCCACACAGAGACACATTCTGGAGAGTAGGTTGCAATAACAGATTATTGCACAACCTTTCATCTGCAACGCTTTAAAAAGAAATCCCTGCACTCACCCATCGATCGCGCCGACTTTAGATCCTCGCCCGAAACTTCGTCTGAGTTTCTCGCTGCTTTTATATCATATAGAACCAATGACTTACTTGTTCTAATGTGGTCAGCAAATGTCATTTATTGGAGCAGAACTGCTCCCCTCACTGCCATTTGGTCTCACCCACAGCAATATGGATGAGTCCAAGTGCCCTTATGTTCCACACAGCAGTGTAGCAGGTTTTCAGCTCTTTGTGTTGTTTAATACACAGACACTGTTAACCAAAGTAAATGCACAAAAATGACTCTACAAACATAGAAGATGACATAAAAGGACAACAAAAATACACAAAACCGACTCGAGAAATACTAAACAACAAAAACACGCAAAAATGAGTCAAAAAACACATAGCATTACAGAATTATAAACTAAATGTCAACAAAACTACTTTAAAAGACCACAAAAATACTCAAAAGGACATAAAAATATACAAACGACAACACAAATACATAAAAGGACAACAAAAATACACAAAAGGACAACACAAACACACAAAATGACTCCAAAAACACATAACATGAAAGAAAAATACACAAACGACAACACAAATACACAAAAGTGATCCATAAACACACTAAATGACAACACAAAAACTCAAAATGACAACAAAACTACTCAAAAGGACAACAAAATACACAAAATCTACAAAACCATGTAAAATGATTGTAAAATATGCAAAAGGATAACATAAACACTAAATGACTCCAAAAACACGTTTAAAACTATATTTGATCTGGATTTTGATTGAATAGCCCTATTTTCAAGATCTATACATCAAAATATTTTTTTTGAGCATGAGAAATCAAATTCTGCCCTTAGAAAATTGAAATGATTGAAAATTATTATGAAATAATCTAAAATAAAGCAAAAAAAAAAAAAAAAAACTGTCTTTCGGGGATGTTTTCAATGGGATATCTAGGTATTTTACCACCCCATGCAGGCACATGTTTTAGGCCTGTAATAATGTGCATATTGCATTCATAATACTAGAAGCTTATCTAAGGTAGACTGGAGCATTCACAATCTAATAAAACAAGCTCTAATTATGTTAATGTTTTACAAAAACATAAAACATTGATTAATAATGAATATGTGTTTATTTATTGAAGTTTTACACTGAAAACTGTTTTTTTTTTTCACATTTTACTAGACTGTCATCTTGAAAAAAATGGCAGCCATCTTGGATTTCGAGGTGGAAGGCGTACTTTTCTTAAAATAAAGGTTCTAGGAATCATTTATGCCACATTTGGTGCTTGTATAACCAAGTGAAAGATACTACGCTGCTCTACTTGGAGCCTATTTTTTTTTCAATCTCAACACTCAAAGTGCTTGATATTTCCTTTTTTGATGGTCACTCCTACAATTTTTATCCAAATGACTAGATTCAGCTTATTAACGTTAGAGTATCTTCTACCACTGGTACTGTCTAATCCTGTGGAGATTATGAAAGTGTGTGTGATGGTGAACATGGTGATGATATGCCAGCTGAGAGGAGCAGATGGTGGCACGACTGAGGCTGGCAGCAACAGAAAGAAGGCTTGATTGGTGGAAACAGGGGAACTAATTACAATGATACCCACATTACACAGTACAGTTGTTGTTTCTTAATTATGAGCAACTTAAAACACAGTAGGTTCATGTCATTTCTGCATTAGGAGTTATTAAGAAAATGCATTTTTAAGTGAGATCATTTTATGTAAAATTATCTGCAGTTATGGGGGATGCGTACGTTAGTGAGACATCTGCAACAAGTGGCACGGGGGCCACATCTGGCCCTTGATCTAATTACGTGTGGCCCCGAAACTAATGGAACAACAAAGTAAACATACAAAATTACAGACTTACAGTTTAGACAAAAGGACAAGTACAGAAAAATACATCAAATTACATCAAAAACAACACAACTGATAATATATGTTATGGTTTTGTTTATTCAGACAATGTTTTGCTGGAAATTTTATCTCCTGACATGTTTCGAGAGTCGAAACATGTCAGGAGATGAAAAAATCAATGAAAAATCTTCTCTGAATAAACAAAACCTTAACATATATTAAAAAAAAGAAAAAAGACAAAATGAACTTACTGGAATTACAATTAATAATACTCAAAATTAAAAAAAGAAGTTTACAAAATGAACACAAAAATACACAAAATTAAAAAAACAAACAAACGTACAGAAAAAAAATGCCCAAGTAAGTATATACAAAAGTATATTAAAATGGCAACAAAAATACACAAAGTCAACCAAAAATTCCACAATATACCAAAACACCAGACATTCACAGTTATCTGGATTAATAATACCTCTTTGATGGAAGAAAAATGCGCAATAACTAATAATACACAAATAATAACAGAGGTTTACAAAAGGACAACACAAATACACTAAAGGATTGAAAAAAAAACACACAAAAGTGCAGAAAAATACACATGGACAACAAAAATAGACAAAAAAAAAAACATATAATTAAACGTCAACAGAAATACACAAAGTTTGCCAAAAATTGCACGAGAACAACTAAAGATACACATGATTAATAACAAAAAAATGCAAAAAAAATCACACAAAATGTCTCCACAACCTCAACTAAAAAAATAACTTCAGTAAAACACAAAATCTTTCTGTTTTTCCTGTATTATTATTTGCTCACATTGATGTTATGTACTTTATCTACATAGTCAGCAGTTTTGAGACACATTTGTAGCACTCAAAGGAAGCGGGAATATGATCTCACGAGAAGGGTCGCGACACTATCATCAGTGAAGTGGTCGTGGCTCCTTTGTAAAGGTCAGCTCAGGCCATTTGAATATCTTTGATTAAATAGTGTGACAGACCCAGACTGTAGGTCAGTGCTTCAGAGGAATAATATTCACCTTTAGAACCCCACGTGTCTGTCCTTAAGGATCAGCTCATGTCTTCCTCTTTTAACCTATCCTACCTTTCCTTTATTTTTCACCTGTTCTCTATCCTTCCCACTCTTTGGTCTCATGGTCATGTCATTTGGGGATTAAAACTAATATCCAACAAGAACTGGACAAGAAGTCAGTGGATTTATTATTTACTATTACCATGACTGTGAAACCAAGGTTCCAAACAGGTAAAAAAAACTGTCTGGTAAATTTCTATGGGAACTTTAGCTTGAGAATTTTAGGAATATTCAAAAATATAAAGTTTTTATGGGAATAATTTTTTGGAATTAACCAAAAATGAGAGGTTATTGATAATGTCCATGCATCCAGTCATGCAATATATATATATATATATATATATATATATATATATATATATATATATATATATATATATATACACCCTTAATTAGTTACCTATTAGCATGAAGTCAATACTAATAACTAGGGATGGGTGATATTTACAAAAAAATGTATCCCAATAATTAGTATTCATCACAATAAATAAAAACTATAAATAAAAAAAAAAATTCACAACTTAGTGTAAACAGGTTCCTTACAAACACAAATAAATGTGAATACATCAACACATTTAAAAAGGCTACAATAACTGCTGACTCAAACAGCTCATGAGCTGATATTCTATGAAATATATTTGTGCATGTGGATTACTATTAGTGTTATTGTATGTAATTCATTTATTTCCTCACTTAAAATAAAATTATTTAAAAAAAAGAAGAAAAAAAAAGGACATAAGCACAAATAACTTATGTAGTGTTTTTACTGCTGATGAAATATAATTAAAAAATATTGCGTTTCACAAATTGGGATGAATGAATCGTGACATTAGTTATTATGTTAATATTTATTTCACACAACGTGTGACATGTTTAGCTTTTATTCTTTCATACAAGTGTTAAATCTGACCATAAACAAATTGGTGGCTCTCTGTGATTTGATGACAGTAAGACGTGTTCTTTTAATCCTTTTACTTGGTTTATTCTTTATATGGAGCTCAGCGTTAGCACTTAGCTCAGTCTGTGTGTAGGTGTGTTAGCTTAGCATAGTTAGCTTTAGTAGAGTTTCCAGTACATAATCGTTGCTACGGGTTCACCTCTGTCCCCGTGTTTGTGGAACTTTAGGTGGATCTGACGGAGGAACTTGAATCGGTTCCCTTTTGTTGGATGGTTGTCTGGTTTTAACCAAGTAGCGGTCCATGATGTATCGCAGCACAGTAGCTTCAGGTAGCTGAGACGAACACACAAACAGACGGCGGTGTGTGCGGGGGCGGTGGCGGTGCACACCGTGCAGAGCTTCCATAAACAACACTCCGCTCCAGAGAATAATAAGTTGTTGACAACAAACGGGGCAGTTTTGGCCCGTGGAACGCGGTGTTTTTGGGGCATTCTTAGTTAAATTGAGGGACAAGTGGCCCTCACTAATTTCCGACATGGGAATTTATCGTTTATGTCGCGGGATGACAAATTATTACCGGTGAGATTGTTTTTGACGATAAATCATAAATGTTAAAATATCACACATTCCTACTAATAACCAATAATTCTGAGGTTATTGAGGAAAAACTCTTAGTTAATGGTTTACTGGTTGTATAACATGGCCATGTAGAATAAGGTATTATTAATAATAATGAAGATGTTACTAATTAGCATTCTAATAAGCAACTAATTACCGGTGAATAGGTGTACCTTTATATAAACTGTATATAATTCCCATTAAAAGTTAATATTTTGTGGAAATCTTTGCAGCCTGAGTTGAAACTGAACCAAAGTTGTTTCTTTGAAGCTTTTAAACATAAATAATTAATGCTATTAGATAAAAAATAATTGATGAATCATGATTTGTATATTCCTCCTGTGTGTGTTGCAGTGTGTTCTGGTACAGAGAACAAGCTGAGCACTCTGTCTGACCTGGACCAGCAGTACCGCACTCTGAAGAAGCTCTTTGAGAACTGCGAGGTCGTCATGGGTAACCTGGAGATCACCAGCATTGATCGGAACCGTAACCTTTCCTTCCTCAAGGTAGGGATTTCTCATTTAGCGATGGCGGTGTTCTCTTTTTCAGTGGTTCAGAGTTTAACGCCATTAGAAGGTGAAAGGAGAGCAGGCTGTGGGCTTTAGGACCATGGACAGAGTCAGGAATCAACAGAGGGGGGATTATCTGGTGTAGTACAGCAGATAAGAATCTTTCACTTGGTGATACAAGCACCACATTTGACGTAAATGATGTCCAGAACCTTTATTTTTAAGAAAAGTACGCTTTCCACCTTGAAATCCAAGATGGCTGCCATTTTTTCAAAATGGCAGTCTGGACGAGTGAAACCGTTTTCAGTGTAAAACTTCAATAAATAAATACATATTCATGATTAAATCATTGAAATGAGTGTATTCTGAGGGAAATAACTCAATAGTGTCAATTAAATGCAAATATGGCTTGTCATTTTTAAAGGGCACATATTATGAAAAATCCAGTTTTGCAGTTTTTTGATCACATATGAGGTCACTTGAGTGTCCACCAGCACACAAAATGTAAAATAAAACCATCCAGTCATTTGTTTGTGGTCTAAGTCTTACAACACAGAGAAAATTGCTCAGTTTCAAGAATACACTCCCCTCTGCTGGCAACTCCACCCCCAGTACCTATTCTATCGCCTCGTATTGCTGATCTGAAGCATTTGTGACACAGTCAACGCAGCGGTTGAACAAAACAAATGATTATCACCTTAAATGCACTATTTCTGTAGTTAGAAGAGCAGAAGAAGAGGAGAAGCTGGTGTGACTTCTCCCAGCACTTAGAATTAACAGCACCGCTTTAATGGATGTCGGCTTATTCAAGAAGTTAACCGCTTTCATTTTTCCCAGGTGAGTTGTAGCTGTGTCACTGTAGTGGAGTGGGAGGGACAGACTGCTGTCTTGGCTCCTCTACGCACAGTGGACGGGGCAGGAAAGGGGGACACACCCCCCAAAACAGAGCGCTGCCACAGAACTCGGTAATACAGGGTATTGAACCTTGTCTGTTGCTTAATTCATGTTATGTTTTGACCAAAAGCCATCACAGATATGTCATTTAGACCACAGGGAACTGTTTTAATATGGCCCCTTTAATTATGTTTTTTTTTTTTTTTTTTGAATAAAAATAGAGCTTGTACTGTTTATCAGTGAAGTTTAATTAGATTTTGAATGCTTCGGTCGACCTTAGATAAGCCGTACTACATCTTCTAGTATTATAAATGCATTCTGCACATGATTACAGTCCTGAAACATGTCCCTGCATGGGGTATTTTATTTAAAACATCACCGACAGACAGTTTGTTTTTGCTTTATTTTCAATAATTTCAATTTTCGAAGGGCAGAATTTGATTTCTCATGCTCAAAAACATATATTTTAATGTGTAGATTTTGAAAATAAGGCTATTCAGTCAAAATGCTGCTGCGCTAGTGGCAAAGATCAAGCGTTACAGTTTTTCTGCACTTCAATTTCAATATATTATTTTAATTAAAATCATTCCAATGCTGTTAAATGTCTACAATAAGACTGTCTGTAACCTGGTAGATCTCGGCTACACTTCTTTTCAAGTGTTGGTCTGAATAGATTTTATATGAGGGATAAAACCACAAGCAGGCTTTAAACTGTGAACAGATGACAAGGTATCAGAAGGGAGCCTTTACAGTCTCGCTACGTGTTTAAAGCCTTTTAATGACTCGTAAAAAAAAAATCATACTTCTCACGTGGGCCTTATACTCGTGTTTTATGCTGCGGAGAATATTCTCAAGCATTTGAGAAAGACTTAAAGAGCATTTTGATCTGTTTTTAAAGAGGGAAAAACTCAGTATTTAAGCATTTTGATATAATGGCATTGGATTGTCACAAAGTCACTGACATTTTGATGTGTTCTAAAGATTACAGCGATGGATAGTTTAAGATAAATATGAATATGTTTATCAAACACTTTCCTGTTTGATAAGCGGTATTATAATCATCAATGACAACAGTTAAAACAATTGGGGGTTTTTTCCGGTTGTTTTTTTCTTTCTTTTTTTTCTTAAGAAAATAAGAATTCATAAGAAAAAATATAAATAAATAAAATAAAATTATAGTTTTGACAGGAATCAACCCACGCCACCTGCCAAATGTGCGCTGAATTCATTTGAACCGAAGCTGTACGACCTACCAGTGAAAAGATCGGTAGAGGTCAAAGTTCATGACGTCACAAAAAAAATAAATACTTTTTTCCCTATAACTTGGCCACAAATTGGAACACAGTGCTCAGATTGGTACCATTGAGCAACATTTCCTTTTAATGTGTGACCTTCTTTCAAGGTCATATTTAACGTCAAGGTCAGTCTTCTGTTTTTCCTGCATTATTATTTTCAATTTAATTAGTAAAAAGAACAACATAAAGGGACATTACTCAACAACAAAATACACACATTAAGATGTCTTTCACATGGATAATCCTATTTGCCAATTTTCATTGGTCAGATACGTGTTCACCTTGTGAACACAGGTCTTGCCTAGTTCTCCTTTTGCTTTTCAGGAACTGTAAACCCTTTTTTTTTAGACAGAATTCATTTCTTGCACTTCTCAGCACATGAAATCCTTGATAGTTTGTATTTTTCTTGGCCATTTCTCGTGGTTACTGTGACCTTCGCCTTGATCCCACAATGCAGCGCGTGGGTGAGATCTTCAAACTTGTCTTTTGGTTAATGCTCCATTGAAAGATTAGGGCTGGGTGTAATAGGTTTTTTTTTTTTATATATATTATTCCATGGTCGCATAAATAAAGTAAGGCTTTGCTGTAGGATTATCTCTGGTGAGAGCAAATTGTTTTAAATGTCAGGAGCAATAAAAGCAAATATTGACATCCTGATTCTCTTAATAATGTTCTTGTGTGAGGGATAAAGGGTTTAGATGTCCTTATTGGCATTACTGTACACGACTACATAGTCCCATTCCTTTTATTGATAAACTGTGTTACTTAGCCTCCTAATATGCACATATTTGTCTCGTCTGGTAAACAAAGAAGGTCCAAGGCCCTTTTTACACGAGGACGTTTTCTTGTGAAAACGCAAACATTTTGTTGCGTTCTGGCGGTCCATTTGCACGGCAACAGCGTTTACGTGTTTGAAAACTGAGCTTTTTAAAAACAGGCTCCAGAGTGGAAGTTTTTGAAAACGCTACCCTCTCCGTGTCCCCGTGTCAACATAGTATAGTTCCCACGTGACGTCACAACATATGGGCATTTTTCGACAATTTTAGCTTCTGTTTACAGCCAAAAGAGCACAATATGATAGTTTTGTGTTGGGTTAATGGTGCACTAATTGCCGCGATAGTTATACTTGGATTATTTTGTCAGGGAAGTTGGCAAGGCAGATCCGTAACTAGGATAAGGTTCAGCTCTCAGTGGTCGTCATCGGCCCCCTTCGCCTGGGAAGGAGCGGACGGGCGACCCAGGGAGGCCAGGGAGTGGGGGGGAGCGCCGCCAAAGCAGCAAGGAGGGCTGAGCGTCGGGCCTCCAGCGGTGGACAGAGGAGGGCGGCGGCGGTGGCTGCTCCTCCAGCCGCGGCGCGAGCCTTGCCCCACTTCATACCCCAGCCCGTAGAGCCAATCCTTAGCCCGAAGTTACAGGTCAACTACTGTCTGCAAACACAATGAAAAGACAAGGGAGGCTGGCCTCACTGACTGCTTGTGGCCAAAAGTTACACAATGTGCCTTTCATAACTCAGCTTTATTCACGAGCCACTCGTTTATCACTAAACTATAAACATGACAGATGGCTTCATGTGATGCTACAGACACTACGCAGCGGTTTAACACACAACTCGGAGAGCGACTCTCTACATATATGACACACAGCTACACGACGAGTCAAAAACTAGACATTTATGCATTTTATAACAACATTCATTAATGTACCAGAGGACAGCATCTATTCACATTCTTAGCAAACATTTGTGCGTCACCTTGCACTTATTAAAACACGTCACTTTCATCACGCAGCGTCCAACCAGAGTTCATGTTAAAAAGATAGAAATTAAGCGTGACCCCTGGTTCGGTCAAACATCTCTCAGAAGTAGTGCAGCTCTGTGATTGGTCAGAATCTGGTGCAGACATAAAAAACGTTCCTGATCCAAGTGATGGTGAAATAAATCAACACTTTGTTGGAGTTTAAATCCAGTGAGTGATGCACACAAACACTCTTACTTGTGTTTGTTTATTATGGTTCATTGCAAAATCATACCACCATCTATTGGCCTGGCATGTTTACTACATCGTTTTTTGTGCTTCCGGCGGTCTCGTGTAAATGGAGATCGTTTTGAAAACGTTGCCGTGTGAAAGCAAAACTTTTTGGAAACAAAAACAGAAGCAAAACGTTGTCGTGTAAACAGCACCTAAAAGTTCCCAAAGCCATCAGTTGGACTGATTTGTGTTCTGAATTATTATTCTTATCGGCGGGGTGTGAGGGCTTTGTAATGAGCGTCTCGTTCTCCTCATGGACATTGATTGAAGCTCATTGGCAGGACAAGACAAGAGTACAAGACAATAGAGGCATTGATAAGCAATAGAGGGAATGTCTTGGTGAGATTGTGACACTGCTGCCAAATGAGTGCCTCCGACCTTCTGGCGTGTCTCATTTTAGTTTTTGGTGCGAGTGTTTTACCACCGTGCTACTGGGCTATGTGCTTCACCCTGTTGTTTAATGAAGTGAGGTGCAGTCTAATTACTGGGCCCCTGCTATCAAATGAAGACCATAAACAGTCCCATTAGGACCAGGATCATTAGGGAAACCATTAGGCATCGGGGGTATAGTTTGCTGGATGTCAGGAGGGGATTTAGCAGTTACCATGGGAACTGTATTGGTGACAGGATGCCATATCAAGACGCTGACTATTGTTTACTTCATCATTTTGAGTTTGTTTCAAAGTGTCTACAGGGGCGTTTTAGTTCATAGGCCAAAGACGAAGCAGTTTTATCTCAAGTCGGCCGCAGATTTTATGGAGGAAAATTAATAATTTTAGCATTAATGGGCCATAGTTTGCACTTCTACTTGTACATAGAATACAAAATATGTAAGAAACCAACCAAACCCAAGCAATAATTAATATATATCAGTCTCAACAGGATCTTCACTTTAAATTTCCTTGATTTTGTGACCAATTTCTATTTAATTAAGGGAAATATTATCTCATAATTAAAGGAAAATTGAAGGGTTTTGAAGTTTTTCAACTGTTTGACATGAAAAAATTACTGTAATTGTGCGATATATAAGCACCGAGAAAACTGTCTGTGAACACCTGAAAATATTAAGTTTCATTTACACGATGATTTGTGTTTTCTCTGTCTTTTTTACTTTCCCCTGCACATGTAGTTTATGATTTGGGTGGAGATTAAATGTTTAGACAAACTGGTAATGGTGATTCCTGTGGCTGTACTGGGTTATTAATGGGCTGACAGTCGTATTCAGGTGAGAGCAGGGCTAGACGGGGGGGGGGGCAAGAAGTCTCTGAGATGTTTTTTTTAACCTGGAGAGATGATGACAGTTAGATGGATGGTTTGGCTCTGCAGCCTCCTAACATACAATGTTGTCCTCTGGACCACATCTCCTTTTGTTTTCATGCAGGGGACTCAACAATGGTCAACATATACACACAAAGACACAAACGTATACTGGGACCCATTTTGATCTGAAGCCTCCATGAGATTAGTCCATCCTATGTTTTACGATGATTGAAAAATACATGAATATTCAGATTTAAACACTGTTAGTTATAATTTAGATCCTAACCTTTACCATTCCCTATGCATTATTTGTTATTTATTTATTCTGAGTAGTCAGGTGTCCCCTGTGGCCTAATAGCATTTACACTAGATTTAGAAAGCAGAGGAATGCAGAGTATGCTCGTGTTTACAACAGTGGTTTTTCTTTGATGTGTACATTTGAGAATAAGTTACATTCCACATTTCTTTTGTATTTTTGAATAATTTTGGTCGTTATAAGCTCATTTTAGCTCAATTTACATTATCGCAGTTTGCTAAAGCAGCATTTCATCATTTTGGATTAATAACGCATCCTCACTAATTCATCTAATCTGAGTGGTTATACTGACTCCGAGGGGATTATACTCAGTTATACTGAGGGGTAAATCTGTCTCTGAAGGGTTATAAATTATCCCAGTGGTTGTACTGACTCTGAAGGCTTATTTTTTTACTTTGAGGGGTTAAACTGACTCCTAGGGGTAGTGCTGTCTCTAAGAGGTTATACTGACTCCGAGGAGTAATTCTGTCTATTAGGGGTTATACTGATTATGAAGGGTTTTACTGACTCCGAGGAGGTTTTATGACTTTCAGGGGTTATACTGTGGGTTATACTGACTCTGAGGGGTAATTCTGCCTCTAAGGGGTTATACTGACTCCTAGGAGTAATTCTGTCTCTATGGGGTTATACTGACTATGAAGGGGTTTACTGACTGCGAGGAGGTATTCTGATTCCGAGGGGTTATACTGTGGGTTATACTGACTCCGAGGAGTTCATCTTGTGTCTTCTCACTTGCATTTAAAAAAAAAAAAAAAACAAATGTTTCTTTCTAAGAAGTGTGTTGCAGAGATGCATCAAGTGTTCCCAACTTGGCACACAACTGTTAAATAGTGATGGACTCTCCATTAAAACCAGATCAATTCTGCTGCTCATTCTGGAAAACTGCAGCTGAGCATCGATGACATCACCCAAACACATTGGATCGGGCATGTCAAACCAGTGGATTTTAATGGGTCCACGAGGAAGTGAATCCATCACAGCTTAGGGAGACAATCACACATGCTTGTACTTAGAGCAATAAAGAGAGATGAATGACACGACCACTGAGGTAAAGCGTCTATGTCAACACGCAGGCAGAGACGCTCTTTACCCAGCTTATCTCTGGCAAACACCAGTTGGCAGAGACAGAGAGAAATGGGCGATCCGGCATTTTTACAAGCACTTGTTCCCAACTTGTCCCTCTTTATTTTAATCAGAGAAGATTGATGTAGTAGGTGCATAAAGTTACCGGTGCATTTGACTCCTGTTGTAAGCTGGGCCGTTGGGTTAAAGTGAGGTCACGGGACGCACCTGAACACCCCTGAATGCTGTCGTGGGTTGGACCGCGTCAGCAGCCTGCGTGTCCTTGCTCCAACCTGGTGAGATCACAGTGTGTTAGTCAAAGATTACTCCCACTCTCCGTGCCATTATTCACAACTCATCTGATCGCTCGTCTTGCTGTCTAGGAGTGCGCCGCGCTGCTATTAATTCACTGCCAGGCAGTAATTCAGACTCCACTCTGTCACACTTGTTTCACCGTGCTTGCCCTTCAGCAATGTTTGCCATTCATCTACTACTGTCTGCATGTAGTCAATGGATGCATAATGTTACGTACTTTTGATCTGTGAGTACTTTTCCCAGTTTGAGCTTGGCTCTTTAGTTCCAATTAAGGAAAATTCACACGCAGCGACAGCACATAATGTCTGTGAGAATTATGTGCTAATAATTAATGGAGGGCTCTTTCCTCCCGCAAACTGCATCATAAAATACTCAAGACAGGGTGTGAAGAAGCATGTGAAAACACCAAAGGGTAATAATGTGTATAAAGCGTTACGCTCTCGTAGCTGAAGTGGGCAAATCTACAAAACGACTGTAGTGGGAGAGTGTGAAGTCGTTTGCAGGTGCTCCGAACTCAAATTACCGTCTTGTTATGACCTCATGCGTCCTTTAAAGTTGAAATATGGACATTTTGTAGAATTAAAGCCAAATATTATTGAAGTTAGAGATGATCATGTCTGTCTCTACATCTCAGGCCAACGGAAGCACACTCGAATACAAATGCAATAATAGGATTTGAAAGGGAGTAAGAGAATGACCTCAAAACACCTTAGATCCCAGTGAAATTGGCCACTTGAATTGATTTATGTGACCAAAACCATCTGATTCCTCATATACATTATTTTAATCTCTGATGTAGAAATATGTGCCACCTTGACCTTTATTTTCTGATTTTATTTTTTTATTTTTTAATCTCGTCTGCACATACTGTCAAAGGTCAATACTACATGTAGTGACAGTTAAGCATGTTTTATTATTTTAATGACATAAATGCATTTATTTTATTGCATAAATGTGACCATCACCAGCTTTTCCTCAGGAAGGGTAAGAAACACTTTATTAAAGGGAAGATATAAAAGGAGAGGGTAGTGTTAGGGGGAAAGAACAGGGGATAGGGAGTTAGGGTGTGACAATGGAAGGAGTGGGGAAAGTAAGTAGTCAATTATTTTGGCGTAAATATAATGATGAGGCCGTGATTTTCTTTTCACGTCTTTATTGTTTCCCTTGATCCAAAACTTATGATTCTTAGGTTTTTACAGTCGCTTCACAACCTTTAAACAATGAGAACGTTCATCAAAAAGTTTTCAATCTTTTCCCGTCGTGTGATTGGTTCAACCCAGTCTCACGGGGAATTGCGAAATTGTCACGAAAATGAATCGCATCTAAATGTAAATCCGAACCCTAACCTTGAGTTGAGAACCACATTTTCCCACAGTCATTAAATCGCGACTCACTACTTTTTTTTTTTTTTTTTTTTTTTTTAGAATTTAACCAACCAAATTAAGTCTCTCAAAAGCATCTGTTGAAAACACTTTTTTTATTTTTTAAACATACAGTAAATCTATATATTTTCCTGTGCAACATGCATTTCACAGCATGCCTGTCAAAAGAAAAGTTTCTTTCAAAATAAAAGCCAAGTCCAACATGAGACATTAAAAATGTATTTATTTTTCACCAGCTGTCCATGACCCTTCCAGTACAGGTCCACAACCCACCAGTTGAGAATGGCTGAACTCAAACTAAAAACTACATTTTCACATTAAGTTGCAGCACTTTATTTCTCCTTATTTATGCAATTGTTTCATTTTCATTACGTTTCACAGGAAATCATCATGTTTTTTGGATCCTATTTGCGTTTTTGAACCTTTCACAACCCATATATACATGCATCTGTAAACCCGAACATTCAAAGTAATTAAAGAGATTAAGTAGTTTATATTCAGAGTTAGAGAAAAAGTTCTACTAACTTAATTAGGTGAGTTAGTTCAACTAATATTTTTGAGTAAATGGATATTTGCTATAACTATATTTGTTTATGAGTAAGCATAACTTCAAAACACAACTTAAGTACAACTTAATAGAATCAAATAATTACATGCTATGAATGATAAAGTCCTGTTATGTTTGTTGTTTCAAATAGGGATTATTTAAAAATAAACTTTTATTTAACTGTTATCAAAAAGTACAAGTAGCCACTCATCCATCCAATCGATTGCCTTCATTTTTTTGAGTTCTCGTAACTCTACAGTGATACCAAACTTAACATTTCACATTGTTTTAAAAGTGCAGCCGTATGTACAGTAACTCTACTTTGACTACATCTATTTATCTGTGTGGGTTTGAAGCGCCCTGACCATGTGTGTCTGTGGCCTGACCGTGTGTTTGCGCCCTGACCATGTGTGTCTGTGGCCTGATCATGTGTGTCTGTGGCCTGACCGTGTGTGTTTGCGCCCTGACCATGTGTGTCTTCGCCCTAACTATGTGTGTCTTCGCCCTGACCGTGTGTGTCTGCGCCCTGATCATGTGTGTCTTCGCCCTGATAGCGTGTGTCTGCGCCCTGATAGCGTGTGTCTGCGCCCTGATAGTGTGTCTGTGCTCTAAGAGCAGTGCTGTCCTCAGAGTGAGAGGTGGTATTTACATGGAGAGACAGAAAGTGGCAAAGGACAGAGCTGACAGAGAGGTCAAGTACTCCTCTGTTCTCCTTTCTGTTCGTTTGAAGCTATTGGGGGGGAAAAGGCTGTAACACAGCCTCTTCACTATAATGACAACGCGGTACCAAGCGTCAGGAAGGGGCGTGTTCACCCGGCGGAGTGTAGACTTTCATTAGCCTCCTGAACCAGATGAGGGGCTTGTAAAAGGTTGGGATTGGGAGCTGTTTTCACCCCTCATACGCAGCAGCGGCAGTCATAATTACAGCTTTTAATTCTAAGAAAATGAGCACCCTGATTGTAGCAGCCAGAAACCCTGCCAGATAGGAACGCACTGTGCCCATTTGTCTTTTACAGCTCATTATTTGGTGGAGTTCAAGACAAAAAAAGTCCTTTCTGCGTTATGTTCTCGACATTATAAGCAGACAAAATATTCACTACCTGTCAAGTTTTGGATTTTAAACCGCCTAAATGAAAACATAAAAAGGTTATATGAAGCACATTTTACTTACAAGTCAACACATTGCATATTTACTGTTAATTTCACATTGCTTATTTAAGTTAGACATTTACATTTTATTTTCATTACATATTTTCTTGTGTGTGTGTATATATATATATTTTTTTTTTGTCAAAAAAGAAATGGACAACAACAATGGTAAATACAGAAAATACGTGACAGTCATAAGTTAAAAGCTAGTTTAAAAAGGTCAAATGATGGGAAAATGATGATGCATTTGATTGTTGTCTGGTCATTAAAATGCAGCCTCTGCTGGATATAAAGCTGGAGTTTTAGGGTTTTTTTTTAGGTGGGGCGCTCACGTTGAACATGTCGACACGCCCCCCATGAATTGATTGACGTAAGTACCTAATTAATTAATCCAATAAATTGTTGACAGGATGGTGTTTTTTGATCAAAACCTGTAGCTTAAATCTAATGTTCTTAACTTTTCTTTATACGCTGTCATTGTTTTCAAGGAGTTGCACTGTATAACAGTGTATTTATAGTACATTTTGGCAAATTCTTTATCAATATTCTTGTTCAAAGCTTTTCTTTTGCACTCTATACTGTTCACCTATAAAAGTAGGTAAATAAAAATACAGACCTTTTCTCTAAAATGATAAATAACTGAGATTAATAATCATGATTAAAAAATATTGATCAAAATAATTGTGATACTCATTTTGGCCATAATTGTGCAGCCCTGCTACACAATGTCCGTTGATCATTTAAAAAACAAAAAAAAATAATGATTTACTCAGTAACAGTTGGGTGTAGAAATGTAACAAATTACTTATTTTAAAAAGTAGTTATAAATATACTCAATTACCCATAAAAGCAACTCAATTGCAGTAATGTGAGGACTTACTTTCACCTCTGCATGCTGTTACCTGTGTGCTGGAAACGGATGATTGAAAATTCATTATAATTGTTCAAATATTGTGAAGATTGCTCGAAATGCATAGAAATAAAGTTCATTTTCTATTTCTATGATAGAATATAGAGTGAATATTAGAATGGAGTGTTGGACCAGATCCCTGTAGGACATGTGGCCTCAGTCTGGATGTGGTCCGTCTGCCTCCCACACACACGTTTAGTCATGGTTGTGTAGCCTGTAGCACCACAGACCTGTTGAGTCCACGTCCCATTCTAATGCAGCACATAATACACAAACATATGCACGGACACAAACACATCGGATTGTGTTTTTACCGCACGTATACGATTTTTTTTTTTTATTGTTTCCTCCATTTGATCAAAGCTGACATGTTGCAGAGCAGAGGTCTTAGAGGTGAAATTAAAGTCTTGCTGCTTCCCTGGCTTGGAGGGGCGGGGGTGCGGGGGAAAGTGATTACCGTTAAATTAAAAGGTACGACCATAAAAAGCGCGCCGCAGCCGATTCTTCGCTATTCATCAAAATGATCCCGCGGCGCGTCTTTTGCTTATCAAATTGTAAAATATTGTCCATGACACTGGCTTAAAAGGGGCGTAATTAATGTACTAAATCAAATCTGAATCACTCCGTGCAGAGTGGCCCTGCTGGGACGCCGTCATTATCACAAATTATGGTGGCAGATGCACACGGGGCTGAGAGGAATGTATGAACGCATCTGAGTGTCAAAGCGCGTGGCATTTTTTCTAACTCGCACGTGGTTTTATTGAGGTTTAAATGCATCAGTTTGACGGCGCCACACATTCCTGTGCAGGGTTTTAAAAGAGGCCACGCTGCACTGCAAGGCAATCCTTGTATTGAGCAGAATACGTTATAATATGAAGCCACAAAAACACAAATCAATAATGGAGTTTCTGGTGTCCCAGTCGTTTCTTCTAAAACTTCCCATGAACCCAGTAAAATCCTTATAAACTGTTACATTATGAGAACAGTGTAACCATGCACTTAGATCCCTGTTTGAAGGATACATTTATGTATGCGTAGTGCATTTCCATGACATTTCTTTAAGTTTTTTTCCTTTGGCTTACAGTGATTTATACAACTTTTCTCTGGTGCACTTTAAACACTGAGCACTAGAAAAGTTGAACTTTTCAGTCTGCAGAGAAATGGGATGTTCTACCAAGTAAAGGAGGTTTTTTTTACATTAAAAAATGAGTTTATTTGAAAAGTTATTAACAAATACTATGAGTTAAAATGGTTATAGTTAGTTGTTTGTACTAACTTTGAATCAAAAGGTTCAATATTACCAACTTTTTTTAGCAGGTTAGTTGCTAGGGTAAAACATAGGGAACTTTTCCTTTTAAAATTGAAAATTATTTTTGCTTTTAAAATTTAATTAAGAGTTCATGATTTGCATGCAATTATTTAGGAAGAAAGCTTCTGATACTGGAGAAAAGGGAACAGAAGTGCTTAAATTTGATTGCAGTAAACAAAACAAAAAAGACTATTCACTTCTTTAAAAAAAAAAATGGCAATATTATTTATTTTTTTAATTATTCAATATTTTTTTTTTCAAACAAAATCAAGTTGAAATTGCAATATGGCTGAAAATATACCCTTGAATGCATGTTTTTGTACAATACCACTCAATTTTTCACAGTAAACAGATTAACAGAGAGAGAAATATGAAATATTGCTCAAAATGACATAAAATGATGTGATATGACATGGACTAAATCCTCACCAACACCTTTTGGGACAATATTACATGTTTACATGCAAAAATATTTTAAAAAATACACAAAATTACTCCAAAAAAACATAAGACTACTGAAATGCAAAAATACATAAATTGACTCCAAACATTTATAAAATAACAAAAATACTGAAAAAGTTGCTCCAAAAACATAAATACACAAAATGACAGAACAATATACATAAGACAACAAAAATGACTCCAAAAACCTGAAATAACAACAAAAATACACAAAATTACTTAAAAAAAACAAAAACAAATCTTCTAAAATGTGCATAAAGATATTTGAAAAATATAGAAATTGACTCCAAACATTTCTAAAACAACAAAAATACAGCAAAAGTTCCTCCAAAAACACAATCTGACAACATAAATACAAAAAATGACAGAAAAATATACAAAACGAGAACAAAAGCACAGAATCCCTTTGTTCTTCCCTGCATTATTGCTCATTACATTAGTTTATAAATTACATTTTGTGGCCCCTCCTGTCATAAAAAAGTGCCCAAATCTGGTTTTACATTTATAAACTAAGCAAATGTATTTTAAAGTACAGAGTAAAACATTATTTTTCTAGGTAGTGAGTCAACGATACTGTTCTAGAATGAAAGTTCTCTGTAATTGTCATCGTGTGTGATCGTCCAGGGAGGGCAGCGCAGGCTGATATTTTTCATTTCAAGTTTGACATTTTTGCTTCCTATATGACACACAAACCATGTAGTTCCGTGCTCTGAGGAGGATTTTTTTAATCATCTGACATTTCAACAAATACCAAAGACAGAGCAGTTTTTTGTGAAGTCTATTGCACTGGTGTTTTGATTAAATATTTCCAACTGATATTAAATTCTCGTCAGAGCTCAAACTGAACATCCCAGTTTTAGTTCAAGTAAAAATCACTGACCGCACAAAGACTCTGTTTATCGGCAGATGAATGGATATGACAATTATTTGACTGATTCATTTATTTATTGATTTACTGACCTGTTACGTCTGTTAAACACAACAAACAAATATTAAGAGGAGGAGAGCAAATGACTCAATTTAGCACACATAATATGATTTACTGATTTTTGGGTCATTTAACCAGCAGGTCTTAACTGTCACAGCTTTACTCGCAGATGGCTGTTCTTATTGTTGGAGGAGGAGATGAAGTTATGTAGAAAAGAAAAATAATTTATTTTTTTCCCACTTCAGTCAAACATTTAGGGCTGTGCAATTAATTGAAATTTTATTACAATTTTGATTATTACACTTAACGATTGCACAATAACATAATCGCGAAAAGACTATCATTAGTTTTTTTTTTTTCATTTTTTTCATTTTAATTGTACATGTGTTTCATTTGCTAAATTAAACAAACTTTGATGATTTGGAATATCTGCAAAGAATAAAGTGTGAAACACATGAGAAAAAAGACGACAAACTTTGAGTTGTTTAATACACGACACATCACGTGCAAGAAGTGTTTAGTTTTGTGCAAAAGTAAACATACTTGATTTTAGTGTTTAAAGGATTTTATTTACGTCTAAAGGATATTTTACGTTGTTTTGTACAACAAAATAAATAACTTTTTGCTTGACAGTCGTTTGAATAGACGAGAATGATCGTGATTATTGTTATTTCTATCATCGAGCAGCCGTAGAATCAATCAAAAATTACAAAAAAAAAATTGTTTTATCATTTTTTTAAATTTTTTTTTACTTCATCTGCTGTTCTTCTTGTTTGTCTTTCTCACAGACAGCCTCTCATACTGTGTTTCTCCTGCTTGTGTTTGCATTTATTTGCTGTAACTGCGTTCCTGGTTAATTCATATTAACTTGCCTCACAAATCTAAATCTGTTCCTATTTATTTTTGCTGTGTTGCTTTTGTTCGTTTGCTTCTACTTTCTACCGCTCGTCACAGATGACGCTTTTTCCGAACGCTTGTGTAGCCCTGAGATGTCCATCACTTGTGTTTGTCAGTTACTGCTCTGACTTGCATTATTAATGAAATATACGACTACATCTGGCTGTGTGGAAGCTCTGCACAGGACAATCTGCTTTTTAGACAAGCACAAGTCTGTCTCTATTTAGTTTTAGTGTAACATATCATGTCGTTGTGCTGCTGGAAACCAGAGCAATCACCTCATTTGATACAACAACACACGGATTTTCAACAATTAATGTTGGCAGCTAACTGCAGTTTGTGAGATACAGATCTATCTATCCTCCAAAGAAACACATACGTTCCTTTTTCCTCAGGGGGTACTTGAGAGAGCGAGAGAGAGAGTGTAGAAAATTACAAATGAAAACATCAAAAATATGGGGTTTTATCATATTTATTTTTAGTTAAAAATTATAATCATACTAAATATTACCAGCAACACACAAAAACGACAACAAAGACACAGTAAATGAGAGAAAAATACACAGGATCACAACAAAATACACAAAAATAACAGAGAAACGTACAAAATGACAGAAGAAACAACCAAAACGACACCAAAAACACACACACTAATACAATAATAATACCAAAACAACAACAAAAAAATACTGAATAATAAAAAGAACAGATAAACAACAACAAAATACACAAAATGAGACCAAAATCACGCACACACTAAGAGAGAAAAATACCTACTATTACCAGCAACACACAAAACAACAACAACAAAGACGCACTAAATGAGCACAGGAACACTACAAAATACACACAAGTGACAGAGAAACATACAAAACGACATAAGAAACAACCAAACGATACCAAGAACGCACACAATGAGATAGAATAATTAAAATAATACCAACAACACACAAAATAAGAGAAAAATATACTGAATAATGAAACAAATAACAACAAAATACACAAAATGACACTAAAAACATACAAAATGGATCTAAAAACACACAAAATGACACCAAAAACACAGAAATCTAGAGTAGAACATAAACTGAAAATACAAGGATCAGTGCTGGCTCCACATCAGGAGGGAGGTGATAAAAAATTATAGAAATAACTATGTTCAGGACGCACTAAATACTGTTTCTTTCCACTTATTTACATAGTTAGATTCTTTAAAATGTGTGTTATCACTCATTCCACGATGTTCTATAGTTTTTTTTAACAGCATTCAGAGCAAAATGTGTTCGTTGGACATCAGGAATAAGATTCAGGAATAAGTAAATGAATAACGTCTTTAAGCTGCAGCTGTTTCAAGTTCAATTATTGTTTGTTTTTTTATATTTCAGACTCAGTTTTTTATATTTATCTTGTTTGTAGTGCCTTACTCCAGAGGTAGGCAACTTTTATGTCAGCGGTGGCCACAAAAATGTGTTCAGAGGTCACATGATCAACATTTATATCAGCATTTACAACAATGAGTGATATGAGCATAAATACAGGACAGAACAAAGAGTTTTAATAGTCATTTTGTGTGTTTTTATGTCATTTTGTGTATGTTTGTTGTTGTCTTGCTCGTTGTGAAGCATTTTGTGCATTTCTGGAGTCCTATTGAGCATTTGTTCTGTAAAATATATGTTTTTTGGAGTCATATTGTGTATTTGTGTTGTCATTTTGCATTTTTCTGAGTAATTTTTGTGCATTTCTTGTCTTTTGATGTGCTTCTCTTGTCATTTTCTGTAATTTTGTGTGTTACTGTTGCAGTTTTGTTCATTTTTGTAGTAGTTGTGTGTGTTGTGTGAGTATTTTCTGTGTATTTCTTGTTTTTTTACTGTGTTTTCCTGCAATGTTGTGATTATTTGTATTTTCTTAATATATTCTTGCTTTTGTTTCGTGTATTTTTCTGTCATTTTGTACGTTTACTTTGGGGGACACATAAAATTCGATAGAGGGCCGCATGTGGCCCCCGGGCCGCCAGTTGCCTATGTTTGCCTTATTCTAATAAAATTCAGAATTTGTATTTTGAACCTATTACTAAGATGTATATCGTTTTATTTACACGTTTGTGTGTTTTTATGCGTATCTGATAGATTGATAGATTTCCTTTATTGTCTGTCTATTTGTCTGAAACGCTAGCCTGCTATTCTTTTTCCAATCATCCAAACACAAACAGGCTGTGGAAGCAACTGCACACACACACGCACACACACACCCCACACACACACACACACTTTGTGTCACTGCAAATCAGGACATCCATCTCCAATTAGGGCACTTTGATTCCAGAGTAATGAAATCATTTGGAGCTGAACGCCGTGCTGCACCGGCATCAATGACGCCCGCTGAAATCATTTTACACTCTCATAAAATGGGTATCAAATATTCACACACACACACACACACACACACTGACCCAGGCGTTATAGAGAGACGAGCTAGTTCAGTTCTGGCTATAATCAGTCCCACGGCTGCCTGTGTACCTGGTCTGAATGCAGTGTTGGTGAAAAGACGATAAGAGTGGAAATTATTTATCAGGGTTTTTCTCCCTAGTTTCTGTTCAGACTCCTCCATGATTTAAATTATACATACCGTACCTAACAACCTGTTTCTCTATGAAGGGGGTGAAAAGTATATATTTATATATGTCTGTGTCTATCGTACATGTATGATCAAGCAAACCTATAACCAGTCATCTTGGGACTATTGCTTTCTTGGCGACTTCTCTCTTTTCTGTTTTGTTTTTGTCCAATATTTGTATTGGTTTTTTACAGTGGGAAAGTACAAGGCATCAGTGGTCATCCCTCAGTTGGATCAAACATAACATGAATCCAAGGAGCATTGGAAGCAAATCATTCCCTCACAACCATTCACACCACAAACAACAAGGTGGACAAGACAATCAAGTGTCAAAGGGCTAAAATAATTACAATTCAAAGAAAAACCGAAAAAGGGACTTAACAAATTAACAAGAAAATAAAATAACAAGGAAAATTCAAGGAAAATGAAATAAATAAATAATAATAGACATAATCAGCAACTCGGTTTATTGTGTTTCAGCTTCAATGTGCAAGGTATCTATATGCAGTAAAAAAAATAAGGTAGCCAGATTTTTATAAAAGGCCTGTAAGGAACCATTCAGGGAGAATCTGATTTTCTCGAGTCTCACGCATTGCAAAATCTCCTGAATCATCTATTATGTGTAGGTCGGGATGCAGGCGTCCATTTGAGGAGGATGAGCCTCAGGATTACTATTGCAGCAACACATCATCAGTAGGGTAAAACTAACCTGTTTCACGACGGTCTAAACACAGCTCACGTCCCTTTTGGGGCAAACAAGTGATGGGGGCAATCCAAAAAGAGCGACAAGGGGGTCAAGGTTCACTGTGCGACCAAGGACCGTTCTCAACATGTCGTAAATGGCACAGCAAAATTCAAAAAGTTTGGGGCGCGACCAAAACATGTGCATGAGATCATCTCTTACAGGAGTCCGCTCTATCTGGATGAATCTTAGCTCACCTTGCATTAGTGAAGGATGTGTGAACAAGATTAAAGATACGGCTCCATTGTTCATCAGATATAGTTATTTGGAGGTCTCGATCCCAGACAGTTCTCAGGGAATTCAGGGAGGTCTGGTTCATTCTAAAAATGTAATCGTATAAGATTGAAGTCAGGTATTTTTGAGTTATTTTTAGACAGAGAAGGGAATCCATCAAAATTAGGAAAGTGAGGGAATTGATTTTGCAAAAAATGCCGGATCTGGAAGAAACGGAATAAAAGAGATTGAGAGAGAGTGAATTTTTTTTTTGACAAGTCTGCGAATGTAGGGAAAATACCATCCCATCAATATTCTCATTTCTGCACGTGGTCTTGAAATTTTGAGGAGAAAACAAACAAACCGTTGACGTTTAAGTTCAATCTTCAATGTTTTTGGCTCTTATTTCTACCGTTTGCATTTTGAAGCTACATTTACCTGCGATGTAACACTAGCTGTGTTTCTATTAACCTTTGAAATGCGCAAAATCTAAATAGCGCAATAAAAACTGGAAATGGAAACACCTGAGTTTTCGGAAAAACATTGAAATCTAGTTAAAAAGTAGTAAATAATGTAGGCCTCATAGATCAATAAAACAAAGAATGTTTGCACAAAAAAAAAAAGATCTAAAAGGTTGAAATTTGCACTTGAAAGTTAATTGTTTTGATCTCAACTGTAATATCTCATGGATAATGTAGGAAATTGTCAGAATTATCACGGTATGAAAGAAGTAAAAATACTCTTTATGTCACTTTTTTATGTCATTTTGTGTGTATTTTGTTGTTGTTTATTTGTTCTTTATTATTTAGTATATTTTTCTCTTA
Source organism: Gouania willdenowi (assembly GCF_900634775.1). Classification (NCBI taxonomy): domain Eukaryota; kingdom Metazoa; phylum Chordata; class Actinopteri; order Blenniiformes; family Gobiesocidae; genus Gouania; species Gouania willdenowi. The sequence goes on from NC_041045.1 coordinate 8,643,598, forward strand.
TTTTATGTGTCTGTGTTGTTGTTTTTGTGTGTTGTTGGTATTATTTAAATTATGCTCTGTGTGTGTGTGTTTTTGGTGTCGTTTTTTATGTTTCTCTGTTATTTTTGTGTATTCTGTAGTGATCTTATGTGTTTTCCTCAAATTTTTTGTCTTTGTTGTCATTTTGTGTTGCTGGTAATAGTAAGTATTGTTCTCTTGTAGTGTGTGTGTTTTTGGTGTAATTTTGTTGTTGTTTCTCTGTTCTTTTATTATAATTTAGTGTTTTTTTCTCTTATTTTGTGTTTTTGTTGTTGTTTGTCTGTTCTTATTATTGTTTAGTATATTTTTCTGTTATTTTCTTATTTTGTGTGTTTTTGTTGTTGTTTGTTCTTATTATTACTTAGTATATTTTTTTCTTATTTTCTTATTTTGTGTGTTTTCTTTGTTGTTTGTCTGTTCTTATTATTACTTAGTATATTTTTTTCTTATTTTCTTATTTTGTGTGTTTTTGTTGTTGTTTGTCTGTTCTTATTATTACTTAGTATATTTTTCTCTTATTTTGTGTGTTTTTGTTGTTGTTTTGTGAGTTGCTGTTAATATTTAGTATGATTATCATTTTTAACTAAAAATGAACACAATAAAACCCCATATCATCTAACCCCATTTGAGAAACACTGCTCTATGGGACTCCACATCCCACAATGCAAAGCGAGGAAAGATCAAAACAAACATTGTAGCCGCAATTTCAACCTTTTAGATCCTTTTTTTAAATTTATCTGATGTAAAGGTGTCGTCTCCAGCAGCTTTTAAAGCAGTAGTGAGTGTAGATTTTATTAAAAACTGCAAGTAGAAGTATGATTAATGTCCTCGCTGGCCGCTCATAATGCAGTCATTACCAGTAAGTGATACTTGGTTTCCACACGTTCACCCTTTTCCACATTGGGAATTCATGCATTTTGTCTTCTTTTGCATTGACATAAATGGATTATCCATGCCAGCTCTCGTATTGTCTACCTTTGGCTGCATCTTAGCTCTGCGCTGGGCCCAATCATCAATCACTTGGAAAGGCTATTAAGCACCTTTTATTCACCAAAGGAGTGAGCTGTTGTTGGTTTGAGGAGCAGACTCATCACAGCTCTAATGTCACCCACTGCTCAGGGTCTGCATGGGATCATTGGCTACGTTTACATTCAGAATAAAAGTAAAATCCTCTTTAAACTGACCTTGTGCACCACAGGTAGGCAACTTTTACCACAGCGTGGCCACAAAAATGTGTTTGTTTGATCAGGGAGTCACATGATCAACATTCATGTTAGCATTTAGAATAATGAGCGATCTGAGCATTAACACAGGAAAGAACAAAGAGTTTTTATCGTAATTTTGTGTGTTTTTCTGTCATTCTGTGTATGTTTATTGTTGTCTTGCTCATTGTGAGGCATTTTGTTTATTCCTATAGTCCTTTGTGTACTTTTTCTGTCAATTACATGTTTTTGGAGTCATATTGTGTATTTGTGCTGCCATTTTGCATTTTATGTAATTTTGTTATTTTGCTTGTTTGTGAGTACTGTGGGTTTGTGAGTCATTTTTTGTGTTTTTCTTGTTTTTTGTGTACTTGTCATTTTCTGTAATTTTATATATTTTTCGGGTAATTTTGTGTATCACTGTCATCGTTTTGTTCATTTTTGTTGTAGTTTTGTGTTTTTTGGGGTATATTTTTCGGCATTTTTTTGTATTTTGTATTCTTACTTTTGTTTTGTGTATTTGTCTGTCATTTTGTATGTTTACTTTGGGAGCCACATAAATTAAGACAGAGGGCCACATGTGGCCCCCGGGCCGCCAGTTGCCTATGTCTGTTGTAAACACTTAATTCCTAATGCTAAATTAAATCCGAATGAAGCTTAAACCCGTTTATTCTGATTTTTATTCTGAATTAAATAATTCCTCTATCTTGTAAACACTTAATTCCGCTTTAAGTTAATTCCGGTCGTTTTGCACGTGCTCAACTTGCCGCGATGACGAAATAGTCCAGGATGGCCGGCTGGACTTCAGCCAAGACTATTTATTTAATAAGAGCCTCAGAAGACATGGACATAATGAAAAGAGTGGATTGACGGAAGCATTAACTTGCGGAAATTCACACGGACATCATACGAGTGACACTGAAACCCAGAGACGGAGTAAATTCTGCCTCGTACTGCATTCACAGGCTGTAATATCACCAAGTTTATCATTGTACTGGTTGTTAGAGCTACTATCTTTACCAGGGAGCAAATATTTATTCCTGGTTATTGTTTTGCAGAGTTTTACGGCGATTTATTTACTGGTGATTAGTTCCCATCTTCCTTCAAAATAAAAGTAAAACAGTTACTTATGTGGTCTTTTATGTTGTAGCCAACAATAAAAGGGATTGTTCTCAGAACCCTTCCCAACCCCCAGACCTAAAGCAGAATTAAATAAAGCCAAATAAACCTGTTTTCCATGTAAACTTTAATTCAGAATTACCATTTCCATGTAAACGCGAAGCGGAACATTTTAATTCAGATTTAAAAAAAAAAAATATCATGTAACCGTGGCCAGGGGCGGAGTTTAGGTAATGTTGGTCAGGGGGGCACTGCAGGGGCACACTAAATTTCAAATAATAAAACAACCACTTAAAATCCCCAGTTGTTAATACTGTTTACCCTAAAATAATATAATTATTTACAATAAGGGAATTTCTTTTATATGTTGAAGCAACAAAACATGTTTAACATATATAGTTAATGCTATGAAATCGATTTTTCATATCTGCATGTGGATCAAATGCTTGCTCCGAAACTTCCTACCCAGTTTAAAGGTTTAAAACAGTGATGAATGCATGACTATTTATTTTAAAAGCATAAAAATAGTATATATTAGATATGGTTGTAAATTTATCACTGTTTCAACAAAAAATATATATAATTTACAAGCTACAATTTAATTTGTCCTTTGTGAATCTGGATGGGGTGGCATGTGCCACCCTGGGGCACCCCATTGGCCCCGCCCATGACCGTGGCCATTCTTAAAACCGCCCTTATGTGAGTTGACCATGAATAATGAGCCACTGAACAATGTGATGGAGGAGAGGAGTTAGGTGCAAAATGAGACACTGATATTCCTACTTGTTCTCTCCATATATATATATATATATATATATATATATATATATATATATATATATAGCCACCCGCCCGTGGCTGACATGCACTCGCTTTGTCACATAACTGCATTATGTAGGGTCCCCAAAGGCTACAGCATAATGCGATATGCCGTGCCACAGTTGCTAGTTTTCTACAACTAGAACGTTCAGTCTGGATCAAGCATCAGAAGCTGTGCTGCGTAGGAAATAGTTGAGGTTTTTTTTTTTTTTACCCCTCGCTAATGCTCCACAAATCATCGCTTTTGGTAATTTTAATTTCTGAGTCAGGGTCGTTACTGTAAATGTGTCTTGACACGCAGACGCCTCACGGACGCCGCTTTTTGAAAACCAGCCTATATGAGATTGTCGGGTTGTCTGAGACGATGAATATCAGCAGAAAAATCCAGCAGCACAGCAGCTGCTCCAGGCCCTCCCCTGGATATCAACGCACACACACGCACACAGCAACAGCGCCGTGTGTCATTCCAAAGTCAGTGACAACACTAACTGGCACTGTTGAAACTTAAACTGGTCCATGTTTGTGTCTGTCTCTGAAAACTGGCCCAAGAGTCTGAAAACCAAATGTGAGCCAAGACAATGAACAGCTTAGTTTATTTGGTCAAGAAAAACCATAATATATAAAGAAATGATATTTCAGAAGTAACAAAATACAACCATAAACATAGAGCCTTGTCCTTATGGGAGACATAGGCCTGGGGGCCACATGCGGCCCTCGGCTTAGTTTAATGTGGCCCCCAAAGTAGATGATACAGCAAAAAACACAAACAATTGCAACATTGTCAGAAGATACAGTTAAAGACAAGAGAAATAACTCCAAAAACACACAAAACTACTACAAAAATGAACAAAACGACGACAGTAATACACAAAATTACTCAGGAAAAATATATAAAAGACGACAACAAAAGTACACGAAGACAAGAAAAATATAGAAATACACAAAAAATACTCTAAACAAATGCAAAATGGTTGCACAAATACAAAACATAGTTAACAATTATTAAAATATATTTCATATCAAGCTTTCCCACATTTTACCATTTATAAAAATGTATACCAACACAAAAAAGGTTCAGACACCTACACTAAAAATATTAAAACCTATATTTTCATTGATTAGGAAGCCTAACAAGGTAACCAATAGATAGGAAATAAATTAGATTTTTTATTGTATTTTACAACTAATTTAGGACCTTTTAGCATTAGAGATGCTAACAGAAAGCTAACACAAGAGGAAGGTTCACTTTTATTAGGTTATTTATTCCATGCTCAGTAATTGTGATTATTATAATTTAACTTTAGCAATTGAGAATGTAATTGTAATTGACTTTCTGAAGATCCAAAATAATTATTTAACTGTAATTGGAAAAAAAAAAAAAATGCTGGTCACTGTATTTGTAAATGAATTGTAATTGAACATGGGTAATTGTAACTGAAAAATGTAATTGATCCCAACCATTGTTAGCTATTCATAGTTGCTATTGTGTCAAATAGTAATTTAGTGTCTTAACAACACCTCGTACGAAAAAACTTTTCAAAATAAAAACATAAAAACAACCCTGAAAATGTAAGAACAGATTATTGCTCTTTTAATCACAATAAGAAACATTTGACTTGTTAGAAGAGCAGTAAAACTAAGTAAATAATATAAGGAACACATTCTGAATATATTAGTTACAACTTTAACTTAATTTAATCAAACGACGTGAAATGAAAATATGTTTCTTTGATGAAACAACGTAATTTATTCAGTAAATTACCTCCTTTGACTCCAACCCGAGGCTATGATTTTTCAATTCTCGTCCTTTTTATTTACTTAATCACTTTAGAAAAGTCCTCAAAAACGGGATGAGTATTCGATTGTTGTTTAATGAAAATTGTGCTATACTTTGATTCAATACAAAGGATGATTGGAGATTATAAACCTGAGAGTGGTTTCAATTTGATGAGAAAAGACTTGACGGTGATTTCCCACGGTTGGTTTTTCTTTTCTTTCAAAGTCAACCGTTTTCCTTGTTGTTGTTGTTTTTTTTTCTTCATAAGGTTCCTTAAATTCTTGAATGTCACAGCCAAATGCTTTCCGCCTACTTCCAACAGCCAAACAGTCACACGAGGTGAAGGAGTGCATACTTTTCCTGCACAGCTCGTTGAGGTGAATTGGTAAACAGGTCCCCGCCCACCCATTGACTTTGCCGCTGTGTGGAGGAGTCAGATTGTCCCTCGACTCGAGTCCAATCACAATCTTCAGACTCGGCTCAGTCTTGCCAGTGACATGCGTCAACGCACTCTCCTTGACTCTGAGGCAGAGTGCACTATATGTATGGAAATGAGCCATAATCACCATAATAAGTGTCCCATCTCTTGTATTGTATAATGGTCTCATTCTACATTTTCCCCTGGATGCTGCCTTTATTCCTCTTTGATTTCTGTGTAACGTTCTTTACTTCGCTGCATTCTTCTTTTTCACCATTTCCAACTAAAATCCTCACTCATCCGGTTTACAGGCTCAAGGGCACTCGTAATCACATCTAAACGCTCAGATTTAAAGGGGCAAAATCACTTTGTAATGGTTTTGCTACAGTAATATACATTCCTTTAGCCTCATTCAGAGGACCAAAGTTAAAAAAGGTTATGTTTCCTCTCCCCCTTTTTATTCCACATTTTGTAAAAAGTCAGCTCCAAACGGGCAGTTGGATTTTTTTAACGTTGTGACGTCACAACACGGTAACTCCTCCTCCTGACTCCTCCTACCCTGTATAAGAATGTGAGCTCCTCCCTGTCAAACTATCTCACAGGTAAAACAAACACTACGGTTTAATATAGAATATATATTCCCCTCACCTCTTCTTCTGTTGTTATCCCATTTTTTCATCTATATACGGGGGCAAACCACAATTCTCCCGCTCCTGTCCTCCTATGTTAGTGTTATGTGTGATTGTCTTTTCATGTTTTCTTGGACGGGATGAAACTGAAATGAAATTTTGTTGCTTTGTTGCTCTGAAACATGTGCAATGACAATAAAGTTGATTCTGATTCTACATACTCTAAATGTGTTTTCTGCACTTAACCGCTCCGTGAGGAGCAGCGAGCAACAACAGTTTAGCGCCCATGCAGCAGTTCCACTTTTAGTAGCCGTTATATCGCCTTTGACTTGATCTGCCATGTTTGTGACACAATGCGGCGCAGCGGTTGGACAAAACAAATAATTATCTCCTTAAATGCACTAGTCCTGTGGTTAGTAGATATGAGGAGGAGAAGAATGTGACTTAGCAGCTAAACACTCCGGTGAGTGTTTGAAACAGCTGACTGACTCCGCTGCTGCTGCCACATACACCCTGAAGCAGCGCTGAGACAATAGCAATATCCTCCTAAATGTCCATATGTTTTACTGTAATGTGCAGTTTTTTGGATGAAAACAATAACACGTGTGTGCGAATAGCACCAGAAAAACACTATGGTGATCACTGATCGCCCTCACAACAGCGAGGCATGAAGTCTGCGTCTATAGGCACGCCCACTCATACATATGCATGAAGGTCCCAAAACAGCCTGTTTATAGAAGCGTCATGAAAGTGACTTTTCAGAGGCTAAAACTCCAGAAAACAGGCAAGTTTGGGAAAACAAAGCTCAAATACTAAGTTGTTGGGCTTCTTAGAACAAATGGAGATGGGTGAAAAATAGCATAATACTGGACCTTTAACATCGCTGCATATTTCATCTTACTTCCCTTTCACCTTTTCCTTGAGTTACATCCTCACTCAACTGGTTTACAGGATCAAGGGCATTAGTAATCACATCAAAACTCAGATTTAAATTCCAGTCCACATTCAACATTTCCATTCATCACCACCTGGTTTGGGTTTTCTGTTTTCATACACTTGTGGACAAAGGCCTAATGGGAGGCAGATCGAAGTCTCTATATTTTATCACTGTGAGATTACAAACTGCATGTTATTTCATTAGCTCAAATTTATGGTTCCGTGCAGCACGCTCACAGCTATTTCAGATAACTCGTCGACTACAAAGACATCACAACTCGTGCAGCCTTGGTTTTTCATGATTGAAAACAACATTTTCATTATTTTCTCAAATAAAAACTCTTTGCAGTCCCTCGCTGGCGTTGATGAGGAAGAGATTCAAAGTGTCTCAGTGTGATGGAATGGACACACACAGAAACAATGATGAAAACAAAGAAAAAGATGAGAAATTATGCATTTGTTTTGGATTTTACTTTGAGTGTTAATGGGTTAGAATAAATTAGCTTAAAGCTGGTGGGGATGATAACTAATATTTTTTAGACCTGTACCTGTATTACATCCAAATGATCTTCTCATCTAATTACTGATGCCATTGTGCCCCCAAAAACACAGACAATGTTACATTTTGTGGTGTTTTCACAGATTGAAGGTTGCGCAAAAACAATGGCGGATATCAATTAAAACGGCCGGAATTTGATGTCTCGCAGTGACTTCATATCATGGAGAACACCATACACAAAGCAGAACAAAACAACGTCAAGCGAATAACTGTCTTCCTTGTATAGCGAATAAAAACACCAAGAAACGTTTAAACTGCAGCACTATCTTTGCATTCTTCTACGTATTTTCCAAATCCCACAATGCAATGTGCAAAAGTTCAACTCATATGTCAACAAACCCAATGTTTGTGTGGAGTCGACGACAATCTAGCAAATAGCAACTTCAGACTTCAACATTTGTTTATAAGAGTTAGGAAAATACCACAGATTTATTTATCTGTGAAGCATAAACTACTCCTTTATCCGTGTTATATTTTTTTAGTCATCATCCCCACACAAACAGTAGGATCAGTGTAGATACTGTATTTTGTGGATTAATCTTATGCTATTCCTTCTTTGTTTAAAATCTAATTTAATTATTGATGAAATTAAAAGAGTCTCTTTAAATCAAGGACCACCACCTGTATAAATATTGCTCTCTTTTTTAGATATTATTAGTTCTGATTTAAAATAGTTTCCATGCATATTAGGACGAGGAAAGATAGAACAAATATAAATGGAATGGAACTGGCTAGAGGTGGGACGATTTATCGTGTGAGAAGATTTTGCGATATTAAAATGTCACAACAGGTATTGTCAAGGGTGGTAGTTGTATCACGACGTAGTCCAATTGAGTTAAAATGTTAATACCCTGGGTATGTAAGTATGTCCAGAGTTAAAGTCAAATTAAAGCATTTTAGAACTGCAATTTAAAAGAAAATGTTCTTTTTCAAGTATATTGTATTGTATCGTTATCACGATCATCTACCGTGTCACATCCTAAACTCATATCACACTACAATCAAACTTGCATATTAATTCTTTACACGCTTACTTAACAACGAAAACAAAGATTACTCCTCGTCGACGTAAACAGGTTAATGTTAATAAATGACATTGTTTACTTTGAAAAACAATCATTGGCTAAATTCACTCCTGACTCCCCACTTTAAACTAGCGAGGGAACGCGATACCAGTGAGATATTGAAAGCATCCTCATACTGTATATCTGGAGGGCGTAGAGCTACGACGTCACATGCCTGTTTCCAATCCTGCATTTATCCCTGTTATTATGATTATGTTGCGTGTAATAAATGAAACACTTTTGGCTCGTTCTGCCTTGGCCTCACTGCAATGTTTTCCCGGGGACACAAGAGCAATTTAGCAACATGTGAAATTCACATTTTTGCTCGGAGGTAAATGGAACGCGGAGAGGAGAGGAGGAGAGTAGCCTGTTGGGAATGTGTTTGGGTTTAGTTGGTCTGAGCGGCGCTCCTTACTGCACTATTAGTGGCCAGAGATTGATGGAGAATACAGCGAAAGGGAAGGCTTCATGTTTTCTTCACTTGTGTTAAAGGGGCAGTACATGAAAAATCACTTCATAATGGTTTTGCTACAGTGATATACATTCCTTTAGCCTCATTCAGAGGGACATAGTTAAAAAAAGTTCTGTTTCCTCCCTCTTTTGTTATTCCACATTTTATAAAAAGTCAGTTCCAAACAGGACAGTTGGATTTTTCTCGCGTTGTAACGTCATGATGCGAAAACTCGCGAAATAAAAATGTGAGCTCCTCCGTCACAAACTTAGGCAGGTTAATATCTTTACGTTCAGTATATAGATAAATTAAAGATCAGTTTCACTTTTAGTAGCCGTTATACCACCTTGTATTGCCTTTATGGGATGATCTGATGTGTTTATGACCCAATGTGACACAGCGGTCCGACAAAACAATGGACTATCGTCTTAAATGAACTATTTCTGTGGTCAGAAGAGTTGAGGATGAAGAAAGAGAGACTTAGCTGCTCATGTGAGTGTTTGAAATAGCTGACTCAGCTGATAGTTGAGAGTTTACTTCCCTGTTGCGCAGAGCGAACGCTCACAATCAGTTCCGCTTTTAGTAGCCGTTACACCGCCTTGTAAAGCCTTTATGGGATGATTTCTGACCCAGTGCGACGCGGCAGTCGGACAAAACATTAGATTATCATCTTAGATGGACTAGTTATTTGGTCAGAGGAGAAGAAGGAAGACTTTACTGCTGCTGCTGTGATAAACACACACACACACGCTGGAGCAGTATGTGTTTATGCCTACTCATGCATACGTATGAAGAAAACTCCAGAAAACAGGCGAGTTTGGGAAAATAAGCCTCAAATACTATGTTGTTGGAGTTCTTAGAACAAATGGAGATGCGTGAAAAATAGCATAATACTGGATTTTTTACTTGCCTGCACCTCCTAGAGCTATGGTGTCAGTAAATGTGAGACTGTTCTGTGCATTGAAAAGTTTGTAAAGACCTTGAGGTGCTCACTACTAAGTTACACTTCATTTTTTTCCAAAAACAAAACTCCAAATAATAACCTGGATTAGGACTCTTTCTCATTTGAGTCACAGTTTCCCTTTCGAAAGAATTAAGGCACTGAGGTAGGTGTCACAACCGAGACAGAGAGGCGTCATTTGTGTTGCTGTCGTCCACCTACTTAGAAGCTGCGTTTCCGTTACCCTTGGGAATGCGCTAAATCTAAATAGTGCAATATAAACTGGTAATGGAGACACCCGAATTTCGAAAAAGCCCCCAAATATCACTAAAAAGTTTTTACGCTTTTATGAGGAGGATTTTCTGACGTTTCAATATCGAAATGTCGCAGTTTTTCTGCAGATACATGTCACAAAACGTTCTCCCCGAGAAAATAAAGTGGTACGTGTAAACAGAAGAGGAGACATTTCTTTGCATTATACTTGAAAATTGTTACTGCCACATGAGACGTGAAACAACAAATACAGTGTTCTAAGGAGTTCTGAGCTTTCTGCGGTGAAATCTCGCGGGATGTGATTTCACGAGAGTTACGAGGCTCCAAAACAATGTTCAATGGAAACACTTTGAAAGTGCAATTATACTTTGTTGAGATTTAGAAAAATTGCTTTTATTTTGCAAAAACCTGTAAAGGAAATCCAGTTAGAGAGACTTTGCGCACAAGGTAGAGGTGGTAGTCGGAGTTTCCTCCAGCCTCTGTGTGTGTGTGTGTGCGTGTGTGTGCGTGCGTGTGTGTCTGAGACAGAGCGCAGTTGATGCAGCAGTGGAGGGAAATGCAGGTGTTTGTGTTTACTTCCCCCCGGACTCCCACCTCTCCGTCTCCCTGCTTCCACCCCCTCCAGCGCAGAGGAATGCAGATAAATATTGATCGGGAGGCTCTTGGAAATAAACTATTTATTGCAGCGGAAGGGAGTCAAATACAGCCCAAGCAGAGGAAAATGGCAGTGAAAGGGCACGGTAATCCTTTAATTTAATTAGCTAAACTAAAACCAAAATACTCTCGGACTCTTTCCTTTCTTTCATCTCCCTCTTCACTCTCTTTTACTCCTGCTGGTTGGCTTTCCTCTGGTTGCTAAGCAACAGGCAAACAGTTTTCCTTTGGCTGTGCCAGAGAGAAGGGGGCACAGTGGAAGCACTGTGGTATCTGCCAGCAGCAGAGTGCATGTGGCTACAGCTGGGTCGGCCTCACTTTTACAGCCACGGCGCCCCCGGGCAGCCACCTGAGGGGGATGCAGAGGTTTTGATGACAGCGGAGCGATCTCTCAAATCACCCTGCCCCCCAGCAATAAACATCAGGGTTGAGACTTGGAGGGTAAGAGTGACGAGAGGCCATTGCTTTCAACCACAGGGTTCACGTCAACCATCATGCCTTTTTTTTAATTTAATTTTACACGGTTTTTAAACAAGATGAATCACCAAAAGCTTTTCTTAACTGCCCAACACGCCGACAAATGTTATTTCACCAAAGAGTTTGTGACAGCCTGTGGTTTGCCTCACAATGGAAGTCGTTCTTTGTAGTTGTATGCTAATGAAAAGCTGTGCTGATATGAATCCTACCGCTGGTTGTTATGAAGGTATCGGTTCCCTGTCCAGGTGATTGACGTTTTGTAATCTTGTTAACAGGCACTTCCACTGTCTGTTTCCCTCCTATTGTGTTTGTGGTACAATGGGCTAACTCTGCAGCTGCACACAGAATTTGTGGGGTTCTCAATATTAGGGCTGTCACTTTAACGCGTTAATTGCGATCAGTTAATTACAGGGAAAAAATAACGCAGTAAAAAAATGTAAATGCTGTTAATTGCTTTTTCTTTATTTTCAGCACTATAAACAGCAAGGAACCTTTCTCATTTCAAGAATTCCTGGTATACCTATAATACTGATGCACAGACTACAATAGCTTTGCTTTTAAAAACACCAGATGGAAAACTAAAGCCTAGTTGTGTGCAAATTGTGCAAGAAAGAGTTTACCTTATCACCAGAGCTTTGTAGCCCCCGCTACCACCTCAATGTAGCAGCTAGCACCTCAATGCTAAACATGTAGCAGCTAGCACAGACACGCCGTCACTGACAAATGAACAAACTCACCTGATAAATATTATTATCTGAAGGAGAGAAAAAGCAACAAGTTTGGTGTCGGAAAAGTGCTTTTACCGTTCATGATACGCTAACTTATAGCACTACATAGGACATTTTATTTCACTTGTATTTTCTATTATTTGGAGATTGACAAAAGTACACATCGATATGACACGTAGTCCTCGGGACGAGTGTCACATACAGAGGAATGTAAATCTCTACACCTGCATCTCTTCAAGTCTGTTATAAATGACACTTTGTTATATATCAATGTTTTGATCTGTCGCAATAATGTAATTTAAATGAAAACACCTCAAGATGAGAACGTTTCTCAGCAATTTTTAGGTGCGATTAAAAAAGATTCATTAATTAATTACAGAGCATGATTAATTAATTGCGCAATTGTTTTAATCTCTTGACAGAACTACTCATTATAGACAATAATGGTAATATGGTATGTACATTTCTCTTTTAAAGGTACAATTTTATACCACACATGTAGTCTCAAAGCGTCTACGCAAAGCCATCTTGGGATTGAACCGTCAACCTTCCCATTAGAAGGCAATGCGCTCTAACAACTGAGCTAGTGAAGCAGCGTCACCTGCTATCAGGCGTCCTCTGTCAGTCTGCACTGACGTCCCCCCCGGAGGTCAGCGTCCAATCACACCTCACATTACTCATTTCCTCTCCCCCCTCCAACCAATCATCCAAATCATTACTGGCCTGTCTCTGGTCATTAGGAGCTCTGTATCCCTGCTGGCTGCTTCACATCCTAAAAAGTGCTTTTAAGTGAGCAGTTGCAACTTAATGATTATCTGTCACAAGGCGCTTCTCAAGGACACATCCTATATCACAGCATCTCAAACATATGCTGGAAGAGATAGGGTTAAAACGACTAGTGTTAGCTGTATCTACTCCATGTTACACTAAAAATAGCCAAAGGGGATTACTGTACAGTGCTCACTTGTAGTGTTAAGTGGTGTGAAAGAAGGTGGTGTTTGTTTACTTAGTATCAATATTTAGAGATCTTTTATGTAACGTACATACGTTAAAGTGAGAGAACCATTTGTTGAATCCTGCATTTTTAATATGACATAAACACGAACTTGGTTGGTGTTAATTAAAGGTTTCACAAACAATGTCACACATTTCCATGGGATTTTTTTTTTTTGTTGAATGGTGTCTGAGGGTTTAGCGGGGTCATTCTCGCGATGTCAACTTGAGTGATTTCAGCGTAACTATCCTGATTTTGTAAATCATGACAGTTGTTGACGCCATAATCCAAATTTTAGAATGTTTGGTATGATTTGGGGACATTTAATAGCTAGTAAATTCATCTTAACGGTGAAAGCTAAAGTTTAAACGTGACTTGGGAAATTGGGAATTATTAAAAAGTAGATAAAATTGGAGGCCTTGTGTTTTGTGTCTTGTTGATACATATATTGCTATTAGCTTCACATCCATCTTTAATGATTCTAAATATCCATACATTGTGAGTTAAAGCTGTGTGGGCTCTTTGGAAACAAAAGAGTAGCAGGTAGAAAAAAGAAACAAAAACAGTGTTTGCACTTGTTATGTGAACTTACAGACACACACACACACAAAGTGTGTAAATCAAGATGGATATGGCTGTCGGTTTGATTGATTTAGCTGTCAGATCCTGTAATGTAGGAAAACTAGTGCAGTAATATACTGTAATGCTGACCATTGACATTACACATTATGATTTCCTAATGTATTCATTTAGTACAGCCAAGATGAGAAAAAGAGGTGTAATCGTAAAACAATAAAGCATCTTCTTCCTTTACCCTGGCTTTATATAATTAAGTATAGTAAAGTTATGATCCTGTTATGTTTACTTCTTAGAAGGTCAGTCAATTCAAACTCAGGTATTAGAAATTACTCCATATTTGTGTTTCCACGGCCTAGTTTCAAGTTTTCATCACCTGCCTTAAACTCAGCCCTTTAATTTATTGGATTGTGCATTTTTAGAAATGTATATTTCAATTTCAAACTCTGTTCACTCACTCAACCAGTTTCATATTGTACAGGAATGGAATAATAGAAGAACTGTAATCAGTGAGCTAGTGAGCTGACATTTTAATCATTTTGGACTCTGTGTCCAAATACTTCATGAGGTTGACATTTGAAAATGCAAATAACATCTTCTGTGCTGGAAAAAAAGTGCATTACCATATCAAGTGCTTACATGAGGCAGATGTGGTTAAAATAGAACACAGGAGATATTCAATGCATCAAATTCTAACAAACTTTAATTTTTTTATTTTTAATACAAAATACACCCTAAGACAGCACAATAATGTATCTTTTTATTGTTTTTTTTCTACACAGTCTATCAGAGAGGTGACGGGCTACGTTTTGGTTGCTCTTAATCAGTTTGACTACCTTCCACTGGAGAACCTGCGGATCATCCGGGGCACCAAACTGTACGAGGGCCGATACTCGCTGGCCATCTTTCTGAATTACAGACGGGACGGATACTATGGCCTGAGGCAGCTGGGCCTACGAAACCTCACAGGTAAGAGTGACTCATGGTATATGGCTTATATAACATTTGAGTTTATATCCACAAATGAATCTGCTGTGCTACTCTGTGACTGATTCAAATGTCTATGAAAAGTTATCTTTTGTAGTGTTTTTTTTTTTCTTTCTTGCATGTTTGAAAACTAATATTGCGTTTTGGTGCCCATGTTCCTCCCTCTGAGATAGACGAACCAGAGGAAGAACTTTCAAGTATAACTACAATATTTGCATTTCCTGAAGAAAATGCAAGTAAGGATGCAGGTGCTGGCATGAGCCTAACATTAGCATTAGCCTAGCATTAATGTTAATCTAGTGTTAGCGTTTACATTAGCCTAGCATTAGCATTAACCCAGCAATAGCATTAGCATTAGCTTCGCGTTAACATTAGCCTAGCGTTAGCATTAATCTAACGTTAGCATTAGCTTAGCATTAACATTTGCCTAACAATAGCAGTAGCCTAACATTAACATTAACCTAGTATTAGCATTAGTCTAACGCTAGCATTCGCCTAGCATTAGCATTAACCTAGCATTAGCAATAGCCTATCAATCACATTAACCTATGTAAATATTACCCTAACGTTAACATTAGCCTAGTGTTAGCATTTGCGTTTCAATAGCATTAGCGTTTCAATGGCTTTAGCCTATCATTAACATTAGCCTAGTATTAACATTAGCCTAGCATTAGTATTAGTCTAGCGTTAACAATAGCCTAGCAAACACATTAGCCTAAAGTTAGCATTAGCAGTAACCGAGCAATAGCATTAGCCTAGCAATAACATTAACCTAGCATTAGCATTAGCCTATTGTTAGCATTAGTCTAGTGTTAGCAATAGCATTAACCTTGCAATAGCTTTAGCAATAACCTAGCAATAGCATTAATCTAGCGTTACCATTCACCTCCTGCATCCTCACTAATGTTGTATTGTGCTGAGCTAAATGCTAATGCTAACAATGGTCATTGACTAATTAAATGCTGGCAGACAGGCACAACTTGGCAAAATGGCATATTAAAGCCTTTTTTAAACGTAGCATTAATTTATTTTCCTTCATCCATCATTTATTATCAGCTTTAAGATATATTTTTTAACAAGTTCAAATGTCATGTTCTTTACGTCATGTGTATTTATGGTTCTGTGAAAATGTTTTCATCATTTTAAGTTCAACTAAACAAACTGCATTTACAAAGGAAATGCAAGTGAGACTATTATGCTAACAAGCCAGTTGTCACGGCAACATAACCAAATCTAAAGGCATTAGCCTCGAAGGTGATTGGTGTGGCTAAAATAAAATTTGGATTGTCCTTAAAAAAAAAAAAAAAGAAAAGTAAACTTGGAAAAAAACTGGGCATAATTCACCCATGGAAAAACTACAAAAGAAGAAATAATAATATTAATAATAATAAAGAAAAACAATCTGTAGTGAGAATGATTTAAACTATTAACAACCATCCTAAAAGTTGTCTATTTAGCTTCCATTAAACAAATGTTAAACAATATACAACTTTTCCCTTTATTTGCAAAATATAATTTGGACTAAATAACTAAATATTACTGATATAATAATAATAATAATAAATGATCCATGTCTTTTTGGATATGAGCACAATGTCCAGATGGTCTGTCTTTTTCAATCCCAACACAACATTTCCCATTTTATTAATCTATTTGGAATTCGCTGGAGATTTGTTGGATTTTCATTTGCATGGCACAAAAACAGGGAACTTCAAGTGTTCTTCCAGTAATAATTCAGCTAATTTTTGTTTTTTTTTTCAACATGCGAGCAGAGCATAGCCAACAAGAAACACTGTTTTAAAGTTAAATGTGATTTAATGAAAAAAAAAATACTAATAATAATATTAATAATTTTAAGGTGCCAGATTCTTTGGATTAGCTCATGCCAAAGTAAGTCATTTCAGGTTGTTGTTGTTTTTTTTATTATTTTATTTAAAACCAATCAACAATAAAATAACTACATTTTATATTAATTTAATCACACAGCACATGAAAAAAAATAATAAAATAAAATAATTTTAAGGTGCCAGATTCTTTGGATTAGATCACGCCAAAGTAAACCATTTCAGGGTTTTTTTTCAACAATAAAATAACTACATTATATATTAATTTAATCTCACAGCACATAAAAAAAACAATAAAATCATTTCAAGGTGCCAGATTCTTTATATTAGCTCACGCCGAAGTAAAACAGTCATTTCAGGTTTTTTTTCTTTTTAATATAACACCAACCAACAATAAAATGAACCCGTTATCGTTTAGCGCAGACTTTCAAAAACGGCCGATCGGATCCGTACGTCTCCACGGTTTTCAGAAGCATGTTGGTCTGTGTGTGGGTGTGGGTGTGTATGTGTGTGTGGGAGTGTGTGTGTGTGTGATAACATCACTGTTGATGACATTAGTTACAACATAATTGGAAGACTGACAACGTCATTGTTGATGACATCATCAGTAATTGGAACACCGATGACATCACTGTTGATGACATATTATCAGTC
Organism: Gouania willdenowi; assembly: GCF_900634775.1. Taxonomy (NCBI): domain Eukaryota; kingdom Metazoa; phylum Chordata; class Actinopteri; order Blenniiformes; family Gobiesocidae; genus Gouania; species Gouania willdenowi. The sequence goes on from NC_041045.1 coordinate 8,660,717, forward strand.
ATTTGGAACACCGATGACATCACTGTTGATGACATCATCAGTAATTGGAACACCGATGACATCACTGTTGATGACATCATCAGTTAGAACATTCTAATTGGAACTCTGATGACATCACTGTTGGTGACATCATCAGTAATTGGAACACTGATGTCATCACTGTTGATGACATCATCAGTAAATGGAACACTGATGACATCACTGTTGATGACATCATCAGTAAATGGAACACTGATGACATCACTGTTGATGACATCAGTAATTGGCACACCGATGACATCACTGTTGATGACATCATCAGTAAATGGAACACTGATGAGATCACTGTTGATGACATCAGTAATTGGAGCACTGATGACATCACTGTTGATGACATCATCAGTAAATGGAACACCGATGACATCACTGTTGATGACATCATCAGTAAATGGAACACTGATGACATCACTGTTGATGACATCAGTAATTGGAACACCGATGACATCACTGTTGATGACATCATCAGTAATTGGAATACCGATGACATTACTGTTGATGACATCATCAGTAAATGGAACACTGATGACATCACTGTTGATGACATCAGTAATTGGAACACCGATGACATCACTGTTGATGACATCTTCAGTAAATGGAACACTGATGACATCACTGTTGATGACATCATCAGTAAATGGAACACTGATGACATCACTGTTGATGACATCAGTATTTGGAACACCGATGACATCACTGTTGATGACATCATCAGTAATTGGAACACCGATGACATCACTGTTGATGACATCATCAGTTAGAACATTCTAATTGGAATTATGGTGACATCATCAGTTAGAACATTCTAATTGGAATTATGGTGACATCATCAGTTAGAACATTCTAATTGGAATTATGGTGACATCACTGTTGATGTGTAGTGTTCTAAAACAATGTTTAACAGGAGTTCCACAGTCTGGATGGGAAAACTAAATATATATATATCCATGTAATCACCTGTTCCTTGTCCCATTATCAACATTTCCTGAAAATTTCATCAAAATCTGTTCATAACTTTTCAAGTTATTGTGTACACAAACACACACACACACGCACACAAACAACATACTTCTGAAAATCGTTTTCATTTTTGAAAGTAATAACTACATTTTATATTGATATAAGCACACAGCACATGAAAAACTCAAACCTGAAGGCTTTATTTCACCGTGGAACACCACCAAGCCCTTTCTTCACCTCCACTGTGACTCCATTTGTTGTCTTTTGCCTCAGGTTCTTTCCGTGGTATCGATCCCCCTCTCTCTGTTTCGCTCCCCTTCGGGCTCTGTAATATATCTCACATCTTTGTACATTCCTGCAGCCATTTCTTTGTCCCCGAAAGAAAGATCCAAATTAATGCGAAGGGTCTGAAAATGAGACAATCTTAAATTCATCACAGGCTTTTGTGCAGTAGTGGTTGATATAAAAGTGATTCGTATGAAAAGCCACGACAGATCGAGTGTTTTAAGCAGGCTTTTATGAGGACTGAACACAGTGATAAAGGACCCCTGGGAGTCTGAAGGCCATGATAGCCTCATAAACTGGTCAAGCAGCAGGCGAGCTTCCAACGTAGCACTTTTATCCTGTTTTTATCTCGACGTGACTTTGCAAGCAGTCATGTTGAGACAAAAGCAGGATTACTGGTACACCAACGCATCATTCTAGGGGTTAAAGTAACCTGTATAACACAGCATGCTATAATCCCTGCCAGGAAATCTGCTTATTTTCTGCTTTTTAGTGCGTACCAGCTTGATCTTCATTATTCAAACCAAAAATGAAATCCAACTTTTAACAGTGAACGTTAACAGCGAAGTTGTCAACGCCTATTTCTATTGCTTTTAACAAATCCACTTCATCATCAATATTTAAAATAATGACCAATCTGAGGATAAATACAGGGTTCATGGGTTCATTTTGTGTCTTTTAGTTGTGTTTTTGTCATCATTTGGTTGTTTTTTGTGTTTGTTTTGTGTATCTTTCTCTCATTTTGTGCATTTTGATTTGGTGTGTTTTTGAAGTTATTTTGTTGTCAAAATGAGGTTTTGGAGTCATTTTTGCATATATTTGTTGTCGTTTTGTGCGTGTTTGCTGTCGTTTTGATTTTAATAATGTTTATGTCATGTGTCTTTGTTGCCGTTGTGTTTTTGATGTCATTTTGCATTTTCTTTTGTTGTGTTTTGTGTATTTTTTTGCATTTTTGTTGTTGTCATGTGCATTTTTGTGGTCAATAGGCCTGTGTGGAGTCATTTTGTGCATATTTATTGTAATTTATGGGTAATCTTTGTGTATATTGTCTTTACATTTTGTGCCTTTTTGTTGTTGTTTTGTAAATTTCTCTATTATTTCAATATTTTTTCTCTCATGTGTTTCTTTGTTGTCGTTTTGTTGGAGTTATTTTATTGTATTGTTATGATCTATGGTATTTTTCTCTAATTTTGCATGCTTTCACTTGTTATGAATGTTATGGATGATCAGTATTAGTTCTAAATGATTATTGTTGTCATTTTCCGCGTGCAGATCCATCCACACACACACACTCACACACACACACACACTCTCACACACTCACAGAAGGCATGCAGCGACAGTTACTGTTTGCATAGATACTCCATGCCTCACGAGGCAACACTACCACGCTAATTACCCCATGCTGAGCAGCAGTGGGTACAACACCCATCACAACATCAAATCATAGTGCATGAAATGCTTTTTTCAATTGTATTGTTTTTCCTAAAGTTTTCTTTTTCCACTTAATTCTATTATTTTTCTTTTTTTTTTCTCCTATTCAGATCGAGCCCAAATTGCTCTGCGTAGCCCCAAAGAAAACTTAGAATTCCAACTTCCCATCTGGCAGTAAAGCTGAATATGATTGGTTCCTGGTTTCTGCCACCCAGTGTTTTTCTTGCTAATTCAGTTTAAATCAAACAATCATTTGGAATGCAATCATGACAGATAACCCACATCAGTTGTCATTAGGATGCACTGAATAATAGACATAATCAAAATTAGCCCCATGTGCGTTTTCATTTTCAGAGCAATTGTACTGATTGTGGAGGTCACAAGTGATTTAAATTTTTTCTCGTTTTCAAAAAACGACGCACAGACGTATTGTAGCTCAGAGGGTTAATACATACTGGTCCTTAGCTGCGTTTCCATTACCCTTGGAAATGCACAAAATCTAAATAGCACAATAAAAACAGGTAGTGGAAACGCCTGAATTTTGCTCTTTCTCTCATTTTGTGCGTCTCTGTTGTCGTTTGGTGTGTTTTTGAAGTTTTCAGTAATGTTTGTTGTCAAAATGTGGTTTTGGAGTAATTTCTTCTGGGTTTTAAGGCTTAATACTGTATATACCGGTCAATAGCTGTGTTTCCATTACCTTTGAATAAGCACAAAATCTAAATTAAAACTGGTCATGGAAAAACACGAATTTCAGAGGAAAAAAAACACTCAAATATCGCTAAAAGGTTTTTACGCATTCATGAGGTTTTTCAGACGTTTCAATATCACCATTAATAGCACCATGGAAGTGCTTTTTCTGCAGATACACATCAAAGAACCACTTATCTCCAAGAGAACATGACGCGGTACGTGTGGACAGAAAAGGAGACCAAGATATTTCTTAGCGTTTTATTTAATTATTAAATTATTACCAGCAAACAAAGGAATGCAGAGTGTTTATAAGGAGGTTTTGAGAGTCCGTCTTCCTGCAACAAAGTCTCACCTGATAATTATGATCCCTGCACAAAACAACGATCAATGGAAACGCGTTCAAAGCGCAATTATACTTTGTCGAAACGTAAGAAATATCACTTTTATTTTGCGTAAAACTCAAATGGAAACATAGCTATTGTTACAGGTTTAGAAAGAAAATAAAAACAAATTGTCATTTAAACGCTGGATGTGCAAAACAGTTAAAGTACAATTGCATCAAATTTGGAGATGACACATTTTCCAATTAGGTCTTAAACAGTACTGGCAAAGATAATTTTAAATTGTATTGAAATAAAAAAAAAAACTTTTAATTTCAATTCTAAGTTTTTATAAATGCTTTGATTAAATGCTGAATTTTAGGTTCAAATTCAGTAGACAGTACATGAAACTTGATGACACTCCTTAAGAGTCAAACTCAAGATGAAAAGTATTATTTTAGAAAAGAAAAACAAACAATGCATGTGATTTTTAAACCCAGGTCAGAATCATGTATTTTTTTTAATTTATTTATTTTTTCAAGTGTGTTTTGGATGCTTAAAAAAAAGAAAAAATGTAGAAGAAACTCTCTTTACTAAACTTGAAATTCTTATATGAGCTCCAAAAAGAGATGGAGTTACTAAAAGATCAAATAGAGCAAAAAAAAAGGCTAATGCAAATACGCGCCAACATTGGAGACTGTTATGAAGAGGGAGAGTGGAGTGATGCGAGCCATTAATAATGCATCCAGTGTCATCATTAAGGCGCCGAATGATTAAAACATATCTCGCAGCTTCAAATGCTGCTTCGCGACCCCAGAAAGTGCTGCAGTCGTGGATCTGCAAAGTACGGTCGTGTGTGCTGGGGAAAGGAAGTTTTTCCCCTTCTTTCATCCCGACTCTTCAAACAGCAAAGCTCCAACATCCCTTTATCCAAACAAAAACATAAAAAAAGTTATGTAACTGAAGCTAACCTGTAAACCTGCAAAGATGCTTTCCTGGATTTGAACTCTGAACCATATTGGATGAGATGAGTTTTAGAAACTCTACATCCTCGGTGTGAAAAACCTTTAAATTGTTGCTGAAACGTCAATGGAAATAGTTTGTTTTTTAACTGATTTTGCAGTAAAACTGTGTTGAACATGTGTGTATCAAAATAAATACAGCAGGTATGAGGTCATTTATTTACAAATCTGTACATAATGCATCACATAAAGCAACATACAGTCTTTTTATTATTTAAGTAAACCAATTAAAGGTTTAAATGACATAATTAGGTATATTTACAGTAAAAAATTATATTTTTCTCTATGGGCATTCTACTGTAACATGATTCATGAGTAGTTTACTTGAGGACTGTAGCCATGGTTACACAACCTAAGAAAGTAATGGTTTTTAAGCTTATCACGACACTAAAATAGACGTTGTTGAACTAAAAATGAATATATGTATGTATATACTTATTTACTTATTTTGTTTTTTTAATGCTGCATCCTCAAAAAGTTTTTTTTTTATGTTTCTAAGTTTAATGGGATACAACATATTGCTTGTATATATGTTATCTGAGTAATACATTGCTCATAAAGTCCTAATACAGGGTTTTTCAACCTTGGGTTTTTGACCCCATAAAGGATCGCCTGGAATTAAAATGGGATCAAATGAAATGTCTAGTAATTGATCAAAATAATATATTTTCATTACATTTTCATTCTTTAACACACACAATCTCAAACATACAGTAGAGTATTAGGGCCACTGAAAAAAAAAAAAAAATGTTAAGACCAAAAAAAAAACCAAATCAATAAATAGATAATGAAAAAAAAAACATTTGTTTTTATTTTTTCCAGTGATCTTTCACTTTCACAAATATAATTCTAAAGCAAATAAAATGCAGTAAAAAATATCAGCGCCTAAATCTTACTAATCCTGTATAAAAAAAGAACATTAACAAAATGACAACAGTAATACACACAATGACTCAAAAAACATACAAAATGACTGAAAATTATTACAAAAGTACACTTAAAGTCAAGAAAAAACATAAAAAATGACTCCGTAAACCCGAGGGAAGGCAAATTTGATTTGTTTAGTGCATTTCGTACACAAGGCAACTCAATGTGCTTTACATGGTCAAAAAGTGCAACAGAAAACATTCAACAGCTTAAAAATCAATAGGAACATTAAAATCAGCAGGAAAAACATTTAAAATCATCAACAAATTACCAGTTACAGAAAATGAAAACAAAAGTACACACAAAGACAAGAAAAACACACAAAATGACTCCATAAACCCAGTATTTTTGTGAAAATTTACAAAATGTCAACAGATTACACAAAATTGACACCGAAAAAAGAAAAATGACGGCACAAATACACAACATGTGTCCAAAAGACATACATTTTACAGGAAAAATACACAAAAGGACAACAGAAATGCACAAAATGATTTATTTAAAACAACAACAAACATATGCAGAATGACAGAAAAACACACAAAATTACTCTAAAAACTCTTTGATCTTTCCTGTATTAATGCATAGTATGTCATAATGAGGCCCTTCCATCAAACAAACACATTTTTGTGGCCCCTGCTGTAATAGAAAACTCTGCCTAATCAAACCAAAAGCCGTGACTTTATCACGCTCACTCATTAGCGTTGGACTAATTTCTCTGGAGACTATAATTGCTTTGGCGGTGACGCTTGTGTTCACACGTTTCCTTCGTCTGGAGCGTGAGCAGCACTTATACCAATAAAAAGTGCTGTGTCACCACTGAATGACAGGACCTTCACCTACAGGTGGAGGATCCACGTGAAACACTTGTTGGTTTTTACTGTATTTACTGTACAGTGCATATCTGTGTACAGTGGCATCACTAGGCTGTTTTACTAAGGGCTAAAGCCCCGGATATTATTTAATTATCCCCGGATATAATTTATTTGAAAATAAAAAATTAAATGCTACTTTCCAACGGTCCTTGAACGCCTCTCGTTCACCGCACGACAACTGAGTGACAAAATCTCCATATTCTCCGCCATTTATGATGCCAACAACATTAGGATGACCATAAGTCCGGATTTACGTGGGGATATTTCATAAATAAATCCGTTTTTCCCGGTTTCCCAGGGAACCTGAACGCATCTCAGGGAACACATTCATTTAAATGATCGTAACTCTGCTAAGATTTGCTCTATCAGAGAAATTCCACCAGTTTCTGAACGCTAATGAGTTGTTAACAGTTTACAACCAGTATCATGTCATTGTTGAAGAACAATAACTTATATATCTACCATAATGTATTTTACAAGGTACAAGGTAGATTCAAGAAATCAAAATATGGTCTACAAGATGAAAAACACTTTACTCTGAAATAACATGAATGGAACTTTAGATGTCTGGGGCTAAACAGTAAAGCAGTCAGGTAGTTATTTAAACCTATGATAAACTGCATATTTTCTTTATTCAGGCTAAAGCATTATCAAACATTGGGCAGGCACAGTAAAGCATACAAAAATGTTTGCAGTGCGCGCATTTATCATTGATGTTTCAGAAACCTAGAATCATCCCTGTCTGTATCTATGTTTCTGTATCTATGCACCATGAACAGGATAAGTAGGGCACATTTGGCCCTCGCATAAAACATACAAAGTTTCAGAAAAACACACAAAATGGTAACAGTGCAACACATTAAGGAAAAATTATCGATATGGCCAAGAAATTTAGAAAACAACAACAGAAACGCACTAAACGACAACAAATAATACCCAAGAAGGAATCAAAAATTACAACTTAATCACACATATACACAAAAATGACAACAGAAACACACAAAGCAATGACAAATATAAAGAAGAATTACTCCAAAACCAGAAATTCACAGACGACAACAGTGAAACCATTAATTCTACGATTTTTCTGTGAAAATCTGAGGCACTATCGTTTTCTAGAATACATAAGTGATTAGACTTTAATCCATGGAGTGTTACAGTACACTTTTTCTGCCTATTTTATTTCTTTAATTGATCACGATCAGTTTGGTGAAGCTAAAAGTGAACAAATTGCTGACATTATGCAACTTTCCGGTCATTGCGTTATAACGAATTCTCTCCAAATCCAACGTCTTATACATCAGTGTTTATCAACGTCGGCCATAGCCTTTGGTCACGCTTATTAGTATTCCACAGCGCGCTCATGCGTTTGGCTGGCCCTTTTGTTTGTCCACTCTGATTGGAGGCCCTGTGGTTCATTTAGATGCAGGGAAGCGGTGACAGAAAAGGGGCTTATTAGGACTGCAAGCCCGTCCGGTCCTCAAGTGCAGAGTCTCCAGTTCCATTTTCATTTGCCTCCATTATTGAGTTTGCTGGCTTCTCATTCACCCTAATTGCATTTTGTGTCACCTTTAAAAAAGAGAAGAAGAAAAAAAACCTGTCATACTCTAATGCAGTGTTTCTCAAATAGGGGTACGTGTATCCCTAGGGGTACGCGATGGCACTACTAGAGAGAGCGAGAGAAAATATGTGGTTTTATAATGTTTATTTTTAGTTAAAAATGGTCATCACACTGAATATTACCAGCAACTCACAAAATGGCACTAAAAACACACAAAATAAGAGAAAAATATACTGAATAATAAAAAAGAACAGACAAATAACAACAGAATACACAAAATGACACCAAAAACACGCAAAACAAGAGAAAAATATATCGAATAATAAAAAAAAGAACAGACAAACAACAAAACGACAGCAAAGACGCACTAAATGAGTCAAAAATACAAAACATAACAAGAAAATACACAAAACTAACAGAGGAACGACATAAGAAACAACCAAATGACACCAAAAACACACACACTAAGAGAGAATAATTTAAATAATACCAATGACACCCAACAATATACTGAATAATGAAACAAACAACAAAATACACAAAAAAGGCACAAAATGATGATAGAAATGATCTTGATTAGAACATGAACTGAACATACAAGGGTCAGTCTTGGTCCCACATCAGGAGGGAGATTAATGTAAATAAATATATTCAGGAGACACTAAATACTGTTTTATTCCACTTATTTGCCAAATTGGATGCTTTAAAATGTGTGTTATCACTCATTCATTCCATCAGCTAGATTTATTTCTGATTAAGTCTGGAAATCATCTTACGATTGCTGCGTAACCTGTAGATTTAATTGAGTGAGAATAAAAAAGACACAATAAGCGCGCAATAAGTGTTTGTGTCTATGTGACGCAGTAGAAGAAGAAAGACGGTATGCCAGACATAGGCAACAGGCGGACACATTCAGCCCTCGGTCTCATTTTATGCGGCCCCACAAAAGCAAGAACACATTAAATAAAATACAACACATTATAACATTGCAGGAAAATGCAGTAAAAGACAAGAAAAACACAGAAAATACTCCCAAAACACACAAAACTCCGACAAAAATTAACAAAACAACAACAGTAATACACGAAGTTACGCCAATTAACACAAAACAACAACAGAAATACACTAAAAAAAAAATAAAAAAAATACAGAATGACAGAAATTGAAAACAAAAAGACAAGAAAAACACAAAAGAATGACTCTGCAAACCCACAGTACTAACAAACAAGCAAAACGACAACACGAATACACAATATGACTCCAAAAACAGAAAACAAAAAAAAGAAAATGCACAAAAATTACTCTACAAACTTTTTGTTCTTTCCTGTATTAATGCTCCTCATTCTAAATGCTGACGTGAATGTTGATCATGTGGCCTTTCGATCAAACAAACACATTTCCGTGGCCCTCGCTGTGTGGAAGTTGCCCACCTCTGCGGTATGGACTCATTTTGCTTCCATTGAGGTAACTGCGTGATCTCCAAACTTGAGGCATTTTTCATAAGGATTCATCGCAAAACAATATCATTCGAGACTGGGAAATTTAATCAGAGGCTTCAAACAAAATCATGGTTATCAGGGAGGATGCGGCTGTGAGGAGGGTTCGGGAGGGCGGGGGGCGACAAAGGGGACCTCCCCCGCAGTGTCTGCACCCCGGCAGTCCGCTCTCATTTGTCAGCGAGCACAATATCTCTGTGGCTGGTAGAGCTAATAATGGCAAAGTGGGGGGGGGGAAACAGGACTCTGGAGACCCACCTCTGCCTATGCGTGAAGATCAGATAAGTTCTCCTGAAGTCGAGGCCCCCGAGCCACTGCGGCTTCGCTTGTAAGGGTAGTATCATTTATAAAAGACGCTGCGCCCCCGTTTGACAGCTTTTTAGGTGTGTGAATAATGCAGGGGCAGCGGTTCCTCTGGAAAAGGAAGTGCAATGACTCCCACTTTGCACTTTAAAGGAATATATTTATTGTATTTGATTTGCCTTTAAGCAAAGTAGTTGTAGTTCTCGGGGCAAACCACAGATATTTATCTATCAGCAGTTTGTTTGCTGCCATTCATTGCACTTACAGGTATTTTTTTTTTTTTTTATTTTTTTTTTAGATCTGTAAGATGCTAATGTGCACCTGAACTCAAACAGTGTCATTTATGTGAAAAGTCTTTTGTTCTTTTTCTGGGAGAGTGGATACGCTGTGTGATAAAATACATAGCAGACATGAGATAAAAGCTCTCTGCACCATAGTGCAGTGGACTGGGCTCTTTATTGTTTCCATGGTTCTTCTGATTCAGAATTCTCCTGTTGCCTCCCGTGGGGGTGTTTAGTTCAAAGCGCTTTGTGACTGATGCCGGCTGCCCTAAAGCAAGGCAACTTGGGTTTTTTCTCCCTTAAGGGAATGTCAGGGATGTCAGTTCCACCCCCCCCACCACAAGCATTATGTAACATACCATCACTATAAGAAAAAAGCAATGCCGTCATCTCATAACATCATTATATATATATATATATATATATATATATATATATATATATATATATATATATATATTAGGGGTGTGGAAAAAAAATATTTTTCTGATTTGTAACAAATATTTTTCTTACTGTATTTTTCACATTTTCGTGGATGTGTGTTTTCTACTGCTGGAGCAGCCTGACTACTGGGCATGTTATGTTCCTACATAAAAACCTTGAAAATTGTGCCAGTTCTGCACCTCCACTCCGGTAGATGATGCCATAGATATAATAATAATAATAATAATAATAATAATAATAATAATAATAATAATAATAATAATAATAATTAATAATATTAATTAATAATAAATAGGATGTTTTGAATCAAATAGTTGTGACTCAATTTGTCCTCTTAATGATCAATATCTACTGATGAACATATACAGCAACTTGATTTTTCATCTTTACGTTTAATTTGGATCGTGATACGTATCGTATTGCAACATCCTTGCCAATACGCACCCTAATATGTATATATTAGGGTGCGTATTGGCAAGGATTGTGGTCATTGTAACATAATTAGGCTAGGGACAGATTGATTTTAAAATATTGTGGGGTTTGATGCACCCTAATATGTATCTGTCAATCTGTCCCTAGCCTAATTATGTTACAATGACCACAATAAGATGCCTTGCAAAATATATGGAAAATCTATTTATATTAATGGGGTCCACCTCAAGCTTGAACATTTTACATATTCGTCATTATGAGCGATTTTTACGTTTAATATAGTGTTTGTTATTTATTTATTCTTTTTTTTTTTGCTGGAATAAATGATATATTTTGCTTTGTGTTGATAATGATAATGAAGCAGTAATTTGTCTTTTCTGTTTTCTTTTGTTTATCAGGAAAATAACCAAATAATGCATATTTTCTGTTATTTTGCTTGGTTATCTATTTTTGGTATAGGAACAAATTTAGATTGGGGACAGAAAGATATTAAAAATGTATTTTTTTTCATGTGGGGTTTGATGCACCCTAATATATATCAAAAGCTGTTCTTTTTCAAACACTTCTAAAAAATTTTAGTTTTTCCTTGTGCAACTTTGCATAAAAATAAAGCATTTAAATCACTAGAGAGTCCGTTTTTACCACTGTTAGACATAAGACACAATGAAATCATACAATCGTTTGAAAAACAACATCCAAAATGCAACTTTTGGCTTTCATCCCAGAATCAAATAATAGATCCAAGAATCAGGAGAAATGGTTCCCAAAGTAAACACACTAAACAACACTAGACAACAAAATGCACAAAATGACAAAAAATGGCCAAAAATGAGAGAAAAAAATATTAAAATGACTGAGAAATTACACAAAAAGACAATTTGCACAACAGTAACATCCCATTACACTTTCAGCACAACTAAAATAGTTCACTACCCACTGTCCCACCCTAATTCCCTCTTCTCTGTTCCATTCCCCCTCACCAAGGTGCAACACTGCCCTCTCTTTTCATATCTTCCATATAATAAAGTTTTTCCTCTCCTTCCTTAGGGAGGGCTGATGGTGGTCATTAATGTTGATAATGTGGCCCTTGTATCAATCAAGGCCTCTTTAGGGCTGGACTTGAATCACTATTGCATCAATCACTTGAAAAAAATAGTGTCTGAAAAAAAAAAAAAAAAAAGTATAAAATAATCAACGTCTTTGTACAAACAAAAAAAACAGATACAGAAACACAATTCGCTTTTTATTTAATGTAGTCTTTGGTTGAATTATGACAAAAATCACATGTACAGTCTTAATTATACCAAAATTCATGGTATATGGTGTGTTTTTGGGGACTATGACAAAGCCTTAATTGATGTAGGACGTAAAGTAAATAATAAGATAAAGTCAGTCTCTGTAAGAACTCGTCTTTAAATAAAATACTTTTATTAAATTCACGTGACACTGTAAAATAGGTGCTTTGGAGAACCAGAGAGCTGAGTCGCTTCTTTATTGCAAAATGTTCTGGAACATATATTAGATAATGAGAGGATTAGAGCAGTCTGTCCATCTCACAGCCCTGTCCGCACCCCATCTTTTATCATCAAAATACTTTCTTATTTCAGACGGCACTTTTCAACATTTGTTTTGTGTCATTAGCTGTGTTTTCGTTATAGTTTACGCAAAACAAAAGCAACATTTCAAGCATAATTGCTTTTTGAGCGTGTTTCCATTGAAGGTTGTTTTTTTGGCTGGAGCCTCGTAACTCCTGTGAAATCTCATTCCGCAAGACTTGACGCTCCAAGCCTCCTTATAACACTCTGTATTCCTTTGTTGTTTCACGTCTAATGTGGCAGTAATAATTATTAAGTATAACGCTAATAAATGTCCCAGTCTCCTCTTCTGTTTACACGTACCACGTCATGTTTACCCTGAGAGCAGTGGTAGCGGAACAAATCAGAGCCGGGCGGGGGGCGGGGCAAATGACCAGGCCCTTTAAAACCAAAAAATCGATTGGTTGATATTGATTTTCTGAAAATTGAATCGCAGTACTTTTTTTAACCAGCTATCCACAAGTGTAGGCAGCGGGCGGAGTCTGCTAATACTTTCTTTCTGGCCGCCTTCTACTCTTCTTTACTTCTACTCTGCTGGTTAAAAAAAGTACTGCGATTCAATTTTCAGAAAATCAATATCAACCGTGATACCTATGAATCGATTTTTAACTGCCTTACGATTAATCGTTACATCCCTATTAATAAATTATTCCTTACCCCTTTAGCACCGAAAGAATATCTGTAATATTACTTGAATATCTGTAAAAGTCACGTTTTTCTATTAGCTCTATCTGCTAGCATAGCTTCTCTTCTTCACTGCAAGATATCTGCATGCCAACCGACCACTGTGTTACCAGCGCCTTCTGCTGGTCCAAACAAATATGACGTAAATCAGTGCAATCACGGTTTTTTTTTTTAAAGTCCAATTGTTAAGGCACAAAATACATTTTCAGTTGCACTACTAAAAGAAAAAGAACTATTATGCAATTTTGCATTGTTTACTATTGAACCTGAATTTAAATTATTAGGCTTCTTCTTCATTTGTATTATTCCTTTTTTTATTTCATTCAAGATTTATTTTTAGTTAAATTGCATTGTTTTGAATAGTTTATCAAGGAATTCTTTTGACAATGAAATATAAAAGGAAAATAGTACAGTTTTTTCTAGTTTTATTTTTCAGTCATCATTTGTCTACAGTCCCATTTTGTGAAATAAATCGTGAGACAATTCCATCGTGAACCCAGTATCGTGAATCGAATGGTATCGGGAGTTGAGTGAATCGTTACATCCCTAATTTAAATACAAATATTTGCGTTAGCTGATTGTTAGATAAAACACAGTGTCTATATCTAAATGCTTTTTTTTTACTCCCACTAACTCTATTGCCTCCTTATAACATACATTAAGTGTACATACATTAATCTCGGATGCACAGTATGTGTGATCAAGCTCTTCTATATGATCAGAAGCGTATACATTAATAAAAGGCATGTAAGAAAAGAGTCTGATTGCAATATTTCAACATCAAAGCTGAGCAAGAAGAAAACCACTGGAAGGCGTTATGTAAAACGTACATAGGCGCGAGCAAGTACACACCAAAGACGCTCTTAGTTTTTTTGACACATTCTGATCTTTTATATTCTTCTATATTCTAATCAGGCCCATATAGTGTTTGAATTCACTCTTTGTAGGGTGTGGGGTGATCTTGCATCATGCAACGTAGAAAAAAGTTATGCATATTTCTAAGCTTGGTGAATTATTTAAAACAGACCATAACAAAATGATTAAAAGCTGCTCGGGATTATCATTTATGTTTTCAAATAAAGACATAGTGTAGGCATCACAGATCAATGAATCAAAGATCATTCGCTCAAAGAAAAGATGTAAAAGAATGAAATTGTTTTGTTTTGATCTCCACTGCATACACTTTCTGATTGAAATTGCCAGAAAAGTGTCACGCATGGCATTGTGGGATGTGGAGTCCCGTAGACGGATGCAAGTGTTTTTACCTTCATTCTTACCCTGATTTCCTGCATTTGCCCCCCAAAACTCAGACAAAGTGACTTCCCAACTATTTTTTGTGGCAAAAACAATGGCAGACGTTTATTTTGGGGTTTACATAAAAATATTTGCATCCAGCTGACCTTAAATGTCATACGGAGTGAGGGGTTTTCACGAAAAAGAAACACAAAAATCTCTAAGAATGAAGGAAATACACTTCTATGCATCCGTCTACGGGACTCCACATCCCACAATGCAATGCACGAAAGTTTTCCTACAATGTTAATTAACCAAGCAATTATAGTGGAGAGCAAAACAAACTTTGAGCGACAATTTCATGCTTTACCTTGTGAGCAAATTGTCTCTGATTGATTGATCTTTAAGGCATACACTATGTCTAACTGATAAAAAAAAATATTTATACAGTATATATCGTTTGACTCTCAAGCAGCTTTGAATTAAAGGGATGGCACAGTGTTAGTCTGAGGTTTTCAGCTTTAAGACGACGCTATTATGCATGTGTTCTCTACACCAGTGTTTCTCAAATGGGGGTACGGATGGCGGAAAAAAAACAAATGAAAGCACAAAAAATAACAGAATCGGAAAAAAACTCAAAATATCAAAAAATATGGGGTTTTATAATGTTTATTTCTAGTTAAAAATGATAATTATACTAAATATTACCAGCGACTTACAAAAGGACAAGAAAAATGAATAAAATAAGTGAAAAATGTACTGAATACAACAACAAAATGCACAAAATGACACCAAAAACATATGCACCAAGAGATAAAAATGCTTACTATTAACATCAACACACAAAACGACAACAAAGACACATTAAATGAGAGAAATATACACAAGATCACCACAAAAATAACAGAGAAACACACAAAAATGACATAAGAAAGTGACACGAAAAGCGCACACACTGGTAAGAGAGAAGTGTAAATAATACCAACAACACACAAAAAAACGACAACAAAAGCACACAAAATAAGATAAAAAAAAAATATACGTAATAAAAAAAATACACAAAATGACACCAAAAAACACACAAGATAAAAACTATAGAAATAAATATATTACTAAATACAGTTTATTTCCACGTATTTACATAACGAGTCTTTAAAATGAGTGTTATCAGTCATTTATTCCATCTTTATGATCTATAGTTGTTTTATTGCTGAATTCAGAGCATTGGGGGTGTGGGGGTATCTCAACCTGACACAACGTCCCTGTGTTTGTCACAGGGATCTTCTTCTGCACTGGTTGAATGTTTGCTGCAGAGTTTCCGTAGGTGTTTTCATGCACAAGATCTAAAGGTTTTTTTTTTTTTTTTTTCTTGCCTGAGTCACTGTGTGTTCGGTGGAATATGTCACGGGGGGGGGCACCCAACTGTGGAGGCAATGAGCGATCTTCCCGATTTTCCGCGTTCCCTGTGCTCAGCAAGTCGGGCCGTCACGAGGTGAGAAAGTGCCTCTGGAAGCAGGGGGTGATGGGTGCAGGAGGATACGGCCACAAGTGGGAGAAGATCCTTGGGTAAAAAGTAGCAAAGAGTTGACAGGTGGAATGCACTCAGCTTGAGTTGTGCGATACGTGACACGTTTGCCCTCGAGACGAGACAATAACGGCAAATGCATGGACTCATCAGTGGAAGACAGATCGCCATTACGGCCTTATTCATCAGCATAATTAGAGAGAGAAAGAGATGTGGGACAAGTGGCTAGCAGCGCTGATAAAAGCTCATCAGCAGGCTCCCTATAGGGCTATGGCCACTGATTGGTGCTGGGGCCATCATTGTCTAGAAACTACTTCAAACTAGGGGCTCCTCGCTCTGCTGAACGACAGTAAAATGAACTTAATTGGTTACTACAGGCAATTTGGTGCAGGGATGCTTTTTACTTCCCCTACTAACTATCTTTACACTCACTGGCCTGTTTAGCCACTCACAAACCAACTAAATATTCTGGACAAATCACATCAGCGGTGTTTTTTTTATTTATTTTCTATTACCACCTCAAGAGCTGTGTGAGCATTGTTTCTCAAATGTGGGTACTTGTACCCCCATGGCGGCCCATGCCTATGTGGGTCATGGGCCTTCACATAGGCAACTGGTGGCCCTTGGTCTAATTTTATGCAGCCCCCCAAAGTAAAAGCAAGAATACATAAAAAATATGAAAAATTTAAATACAAGAGAAAAACACAAAATACTCCAAAAAAAACCCACAAAACTACAACAAAAATTTACAAAACTACCACAGTAATACACAAAATTACTCAGAAAATGTATAAAATTACAGAAAATGACAACAACAAGTACACAAAAAGACAGGAAAAACACACAAAAAAATGACCGCAAACTCACGGTACTCGCAAACAAGCAAAACGACAACAGAAGTACATCAAAATGCAAAATTACAGCACAAATACACAATATGACTCCAAAAAAACATAGATTTTACAGGAAAAATACACAAAAGGACTACAGAAATGCCTCACAAAGAGCAAGACAACAACAAACATACACAGAATGACAGAAAAATACCCCAAATTACTATAAAAACTGTATTAATGCTCAGATTGCAAAGGATTCTAAATATACTGAATGTTGGTCATGTGACCCTCTGATCAAACAAACGCTGTGATAAAAGTGGCCTCCCCCTGCCCTAGGGGTGCACAATGGTACTAAAGGATTCAGAAATAAGAGAAATGAGGGTACTTGTGAACCACTGCTCGAGAGGAAACTTTATTTTCTTCATTAAAGGTTTGCAGAAATTATTGAGGGATCATGGGAAAGAGGTCAGAGCACTTTGGCTCTCCGTTCTGCTTTTCTTCCTTTTGATGTCAGCAAAGTCCTTTTTATAGCCACGCTCAGGCTTTTGTTAGCTGTTTTAGCGAAATTCACAAAAAGGGAAATATGGGGGGGGGAAGTTGCTGCTGTAACCATGGATACAGAAATAATCAAGCACCTGCTGTTGGCTAGCATCTCGTCAATGACGTTTAAAACAGGCGGGGCTCGTTAGCTGTGCTGGACAGAGGAATTCAGGTCCATGACGGTATTTAAAGTGTTAGCACGGAGCTAAAGATGTGCTTTAGTGCAAACACAAAGTCAAATTAGATGAGCATAGTGCGCTAATGTTATGAAATATGGCTTTAAATGTTTTGTTAGATGTCATATTAGTTCTGTCAGAAGCAGTTTCAAACTTGTACTCGTCACAAGTGTGAAGGTCGGTTAAGGTAAGTGTTTTGTTTACTTCCTCTCCTCAAACCTTGTTATATTTCTAGTCTGCTGTGCGCGCACAGTTTTGTCTTTTCAGATAAACAATTTGTTTCAGGAAGTAAAGCATGACCTCCTGACCTGATGAGCGTGAGACTTTTTTAAAAAAACGTGCAGTGTATATGTCCCGAACGTCAAACTGTTAGCAGTGATGTACAGACATGCTTGTTTTTGCTTCTCCTCTCCATTCTTCTGCACGCTAACTACTAAATCAGTGTTTCTCAAATGAGGGTACGCGTACCCCTAGGGCAGACATAGGCAACAGGCGGCCCCAAAAGTAAACGTACAAAATGTTGGAAAAATACATAAAACAAAAGCAAGAATACATAAACAAATTACAAAGCATTGCAGGAAAATACAGTAAAAGACAAGAAAAACACAGAAAGTACTCCAAAAATACACACAAATGAACAAAATGACAACAATAATACACAAGGTTAAGCCCATTAACACAAAACAACAGAAATACACAAAATGATTTAAAATAATATACAAAATAATAGAAAATGAAAACAAAAGTGCACAAAAAGGCAAGAAAAACACAATAAAATGTCTCTGAAAACCCACGGTACTAACAAACAAGCAAAATGACAACAGAAATACACAAACGTTCCTCCAAAAAACACAAAATGACCACACAAATACACAAGACTGTTAAAAATATTTTAAAAAATACACAAAAGGACAACAGAAATGCACAAAAAGCACATACAATCACTATAGAAACTCTTTGTTCTTTCCTGTATTAATCCTCAGATCACTCATTATTCTAAATGCTCATATGAATGTTGATCATGTGACCCTTCGATCAAACCAACACATTTTCGTGGCCCCCGCTGTGTGGAAGTTGCCCACGCGATGACATTACAGGGGTTAGTTGAGAGAGAGAGAGGCAAATTAACAAGTGAAACCATTCAAAATATGGGGTTTTATCATTTTTATTCTTAGTTTAAACTGATAATCATACTAAATAATACCAGCAATTCACAAATGACACACGAAATACAAAAAAAATATACTGAATTAAAAAAAAAAGACAACAAAACCAAAAGCGCGCACGCTGAGAGAAAAATACTATTACTAGTACAGCAACGCACAAAACGACAGCAAAGAAACACAAAATGAGAGAAAATCACACAAGATCACTACAAAATACGCAAAAATAACAGAGAAACATACAAAATTACTTGAGAGACAAGCCAATGATGACAAAAACACACAAAATAAGAGAAAAATATACTGAATAGTAAAAAGAACAAACAACAAAATTACACCAAAAACACAAAATGGTGATAGAAATGATCTTGATTACAACATGAACTGAAAATACAAAGGTCGGTCTTGGCCCCACATGACCGTAAATTATAAAAACTATAGAAATAAATCTATTCAGGAGGCGCTAAATACTGTTTCTTTCCACTTCATTACAAAATTAGTTTCTTTTAAATGTGTGTTATCACTTGTTCATTCCATCATTATAATCTGTAGTTCTTTTTTCATAGAATTCTGAGCAAAATTTTGCAGTCTCAAAAAAGTTTGAGGACCACTGAGCTAAAGAACAAGGCAAGGCAAGGAAAAAGTGTTTTTATAGCTCATTTCAATATTCTTTCCATGAATAAACAACTTAATACTACTACTAAATACTAAATAAATAATTAATAATAACAAGAAAGTACATTTTGTGGTTATTTCAGAGTAAAAAGAAGAAAAAATAAAAATCTAAATCAGTCATTTCTTCTATTTTCAAACTCTAGTGCACAGTTCCACATCAAAATATAATCCCTGATTCATCATGACACATACCCAGCAAGACTTTTTGAGGTTTTTTTTTTTTTTCTTCTGCTGCCCTGGGGGATGCTTCGTTTCACAGCCAAGAAAAATGAAACTAAAAATGTTAAACCAGACACAGTCATGAACCCAACATGACCTGCCATATGGCAGCCAAGCCTTCAGTGACGGGGACATTCTAGTCACACAGGAACACACCTGGTCAAACAGAGCTTTGTTCAGAAATACTGAGCATAAAAAGGAAGGATGGAGCATCAGAAATACTCAACCACAAATGATTGCTTTTGATAGTTGACAATAATATTTACAGCAATACACATCACATGAAGGCACTTTAGATCAGTGGTTCTCAAACTCTTTTGGCTCATGTACCGAGACTAGAACATCTAATAAAGATAATTTATGTCATCATTTCGTGCAATTTGTTGTTTGTTCTTGTTATTATTCAGTATGTCGTTATTGTGTATTGTTGGTATTATTTAAATTATTCTCTGTGTGTGTGTGTGTGTTTGGTGTCGTTTTGTATGTTTCTCTGTTATTTTTGTGTATTTTGTGGTGATCTTGTGTATTTTTCCTCTCATTTAACTCATTTTTTTTTTTTTTTAAGACCCACAGAATATTTTCTACTATGACAATCTGAAATTCTGAAAGATTAGACTCTTTAGTTTCATCAGAAAAATAAAATAAAAAATTGTTTAGTTCTTTTGTAATCAGCAGTTGAATAGAGACAAGTTACACACAAATCACCAGTTTGTGACAAAAAGCTGAGAAGAACGTATTTTTCTGAAAAAATCTATTAGTGACTTTGAAGCAATTTTTTTTGTTTGGTTTAGGGACACCTCAACATTGGTTTCCTTCTATAAAACTACAAAAAACAACACTGAGACCGGCCTTTTGATGGCAAAATTATTATTATTGCGCTATCAATGTCAGAATTGAATGGATTTCTTACTGCATTTTGGTGTCTCTCCCGCGTCAGTCTGCACACACGCAACTTCCTCCTTCTCCCGGACATGCCAAGTGTCACCGCTTGCCCCGTTTTTTTTATCGTTTTCTTTCACCATCGCCACACTCTCAATGGTCCACTTAGTTCTACACATGCTCTGGTCAGGTGTACGCTGGTGGGAACTTCAGCATCAACTCTCGTAGCGCCATTTTCTGTCTCGTAAATTCCTTTCCTCTCCCTCTGAGCTCTGCTCATCATGGGTGATCTCTCATCCAAAGGTGCGCTGCTGCCACGTACATGTCACCAGTTGGTCATTACATTATGGTACAAGTTAGATATTCACAGGAGAGCTTCGTCACACTGTCTCCTAGCAACCCCGGCCAAAAAACACAGTTAACGTCTTAGACGTCTTTGGAAGTCAATGAGTTAATGTGACTTTTAACGTTTTGTGTGTTGATGGTAATAGTGAGTATTTTTCTCTCTTAGTGTGTGTATTTTTGGTGTCATTTTGTGTATTTTGTTGTTGTTTCTGTTCTATTTATTATTCAGTATATTATTATCATATTTTGTGTGTTTTTGTTTGTTTTGCGAGTTGCTGGTAATATTTACTATATATGATTATAGATTTTAACTAAAAATAAACATTATAAAACTTTATATTATGAAAGCTTTCATTTGTTAATTTTCCTCTCTCAAGTACCCCCCGTAGTGCCATCGCATACCTCTAGGGGAGCACATACCCCCATTTGAGAAACACTGCTTTATATGATTGGTCTAAAACTGAATAATAACACTTTTTTGCCCTTTTTGTATAACAAATGTAATTAAAGTTCAAAATGTAACCTTCAAAATTGCGTTATCTCTTTAAATGTGGGCATCAACATTCGCAATTTGGGTTTAGTAATCCTTTAAGTTGAGTTTATTGACTTTTTTCATTGTGTGTACTTATATTAAGGTTGATTAAGTCACCTTTAAAAAATATATATATATAGCTATTTAGGCTTTATTTTGTTTACATCAAAAAAGAAAGAGCCACAGTTGACTTTGCAATATTTATAAAATAATGGAAAATAAATGTTTACTAAAAATTGTACTGTACTTCACACATTACAGATACAAAATGTTATATTAGAATATTTAGTCAAAATACGTTAATTCAGGTGGAAACAACCAAGCTCCTAATTTAGAATACTTTCCATTATCCAATTTTAGACTGAGCTGTACATAAATAATAGAACATTGGACAGGGTCGGGCCTGTTTAAAATAATAAACCTGCCAATATTTCAACATAAGTTGTATCAATTGTCTTTAAATCCATTTGACGCGTTGTCTTTAACCAAACTATGTTACCAAACATGTCTAAACCGAGACGCAGCGTGAATTTAATCTCAAGTGTGTTTTTCTGTTTGCTTTTAGTTCACGGCCTCATTATGTATGCTGACCATTTTTATTCTAGCACTTTAACTGCTACTCAAAGTACTTGATGAGCTCTGCAGCTACAGTATGAAGTAACCTTCATGAATTTCTATTACAGGTTTAAACATTCTGTTTTTCTAGTTGTTCTTTGTCTTACTGCTCTTAACGTCCGTGTTCATAGAATTCAACACTACATCATGAAAAAAGCATGCATGGTGAGGGAATAAGATGTTAGTAATATGATGAATCCTTTCTGTCCTGAATAGATGCAGCTGTCAATCAAACTGTTTGCAAAAAGTGTTATTGTCATTGTTTAGAAAATGGCGTCTAAATGAGCCTTTGCGAACATGTCGTAGAATGGCTTCTCATATTATAGAAATCCACGTCTTTGTAAATGTACGGGTCATCCTTGTCAAGGTGGAAAAAGTTTAATTCACTATAGAAAAATTGATTTTTAGTCCACGTGAGCGTCATCTCCTTGAATTTAATAATAAAATAATAGTAAAGGGGAAGCTTATTCTACATTAAATTAACCCAGGTCTTTTATTTGCACATACGAGTGGTTTTCTTTGTTAATACCTAAAACATTATTAATATACCATATTTTAATCACAAGTTTTTTTTCTTTAATACCACCAATGTTAAGGAGAAATCTGTAATTCTTTCGTACTACTAAAAAATAACAACATACTGTATGAACAGTTCACTGTGCAAAATGAAGCAAAAAAAATTAAAGAATTTAAAATGTACCAAGGGTTAACAGAATAAATACACTATTATTACAGAGTGCTTTCACGAAATGCAACTCATTGGAAACAATTACAGCGCATGGCTCTCATTAATCCATATCCATATTAATCCTCATAAATCCACCACATTACTCAAAGCTGCCGCTGAGCTCATATTTTAATTGCAAATATAGATCAAAATTCGATGAATTGTGCAGCTCTACCTGTAACATTCAAGGTTAGCACAGCTAGCATTGTGGGCTAATGTCACAATGTACTTCAGACGATGATGCTAAAGCTGGCTACAGGTCAGGATTTGATGCTACGACGGTGTGAACCCAGTGACCGTAGCTAGATAAGGTATTTCATTTAAAATCAATTGCAATTGTTTGTTTTTCTTCTTGTAACTTTGCTCGTTATGTGCCTGGTGGCACGTCAAGAGGATTCAGGTTCTGCCACGTCAACGCCTGTAGCAAAGGCTGTCATGAAACATTTAAAGTTCAATTTCGAAGATACTTTGGTAATAAATGGTCATTAAGTCCTTGACTCGTTCAAAGCGCGCTGATTTTGCAGTCCAGATGTTATTTGACTGAGCCGCAGCTTGTCACTTTATTCACCCAACACCTCTGAATGAAAAGCAGTGCGCTGATAAATGGTCTATTGTGACAGAAACATGATTACATGTAGCTACGGCTGTAGGCCATTCAGCAGCAGACACAGCGCTATGTCACCTACAAGAGGGCTTTGAATAAATGTGCCCGTCTCTACCAAGGCCCACTTCCTTAATCAGGGTGTCGGATTGTAATGATTAGCTTCCCGAGCCAGTTTCTCAGGCTACTGATTTGTCTGCGTGACTCATACGCTGTTGGTAATCTGCTTGAAGAGACTATATGCCCTCCTTTACCTTCAGATAATCCCGTTCTAATCTGAACCACATTGTTACTATTGGATATTAAATTTCATTTATTATGACAAGCTCCTTTATGGAATCCCACTGTACTTTATATTCAAGGAGACAGGGATGCAAGGTGATTGTATCTAAATCCCTCCAACTAGGTTGAATTATACAGTCAGCTGAGAGAAAAGACACTGGTGGGGTCTGTTGTTTCTCTTCCACCGTGGGTCACGGTTCAGGAGAATAGGGGGGGATTACCACTGCATCATTTCATTCTGTATCTATACCCAAAACCTGGATTAGTAACCGGGAGAGGGATCAGAATTCATTATAGCTCTCCATACTCTGGCATCTGTTAAGGCCACCGGTCCTTGAAAAAAAACATATTTTTGTTATTAGGCAAATGTGGATGAGGAGCTAACCATTGTCTCTGGTGCTATTACACACAGAAGTGAAGAAGGCCACAAAAGCTGTCATTCCCAGAATTCCCTGTTGCAGTTTGAGCATTCAGGCCCATGGAGAGCCAAGGAAAGTCATGTGACATTTGAATGTATTGCTTCTTTAGTAGATGCAGGGTTTCCACCTTGACTGTTTGTTCTGTTTGAAACTACCAACATGGCAGCGGATCACTGTGTGCATTTGTCAATAGCACTTATCGTCATGCTCCATTGCAATTCCGGACATCTTTCCGCTGCATTGTGCTTGGAGACAAAGGCAGAATAAGATTTAACCTTGAGGTATTGATTTTCTGCCACTGTGTGCATGTGCTGCTTATCAATGGTTGCGTACTCATACTCATACTTTGCCTTCTTTGTTTTATTTTCTTTCGGTTTGTGCAGAGATACTAAATGGTGGAGTTTATGTGGACCAGAACAAGTTCCTGTGTCATGCCGACACAATCCACTGGCGCGACATCATCAAGAACCCCCAGGCGGAGCTGCTGGTGGTACCGTCCAACAATAGCAATCTGGGCTGTAAGTTGTAATCACATACCCATAACAAATTTTTGTTCAGATTGAAGTAGGACCCTTAGTGGTTACAGATGATGTGACATTTTGGAAATATATGATACTGAGTGACAATAAATCATGTCTTAAATACAGAAATCTGTAGACTGCCCCCAGAAAAACAAGAGATATACATAAAATATTAAGCCAATTATCATTATTGAAGGCTATAAAAGCAGAAATAATTTAACTAATGTATGGATATCAGCTGCAGCAAGTTTGATGATAATAATTAATATAACAATGAGCCCACTTTGCCACAACTCTGCCGACATTTTCCACAAGTTTGGAAACAACTTTGTAATTATAATACAGTATGTCAGTCAAATTGATTGTTAGTTTTATGTTTGACCACTAAGTTTTGCAATTTGATAAACACAGATCCATTTCAGGTCTTTACGGTGCCAGGAGTATGCTGTTTTTGATTTCACTTTTTAGTGGCCTTACACAGGGCTATGTTTCAATGCTTTGACTGAGCAGAATTATTGACACAGTGTTGCAAAGCTCAGAACTTGTAGAAATTGATGATATCAAACACTAAGAGGGTGGGATTTAGCCCTGGCCAATCAGGGTAAAGGAAGGACCGGCCATTTTACTCACGAGCACTAAGCGCTCATTGGACAGGTTTGTCGACTGAGAAATGCTCAGATGCATGTAATGGCAGTTTTTATCTGACTACACGATTTGGATTTTTCTAATTATGCAGTTTTATGCACATTTGCTAAGAAACAACAAAGGTAAGACACCATTTGTCATCATTGCTGTCTTTTTCCACTGTGTATTTTCTAATTTTGTGGCTTTGTTTTGGTATGTACGTAACATACCGAGCCTGTATATCATTGGATTCACCTCGGCCTGTAATTTTACATAGGCTCTTGTTATTGAGCTTTGGTTTTTTTTATTTTGTGACTCACAGCAGTTGAAAAAAGGCAAAGTTTGCCGAGTTGTCGACTTTTCCCTCTTTGAACATAATGTCCTGGTGTGTGTGCTGTGGTCTTTTGTTCTGAATGTGCATTGGCTACAGTTTTAGCTTCTATTGTTTCTTAGGATTACGGAAAGGTATATAATGTGTGAGTTCATTCATTCTTTACGACACCAAGACGCGTGAGAATCACGGAAGCTGGAGCCGCCCCCACCGGCGGGTCCGTTGGGGTTGAAGAGGTTTTAAGGAAACTGGCCAAAACCTAACCCATGAAACTGTTTGTTTAATCTGATGGCACCCCTTGCACTGATTCACTACCAGCAGTGGGCGCTGGTCATTGGCAGCAAAATCACACAGTGTTTGATCAACGTGTGAACCTTTTTAGTGTCCTAGTAGACTAGCAGTTCTACTGCCAGGCCCATGGAGCTGCTGTCTGTTGCACTCTTTTTAAATCTCAGCGAATGTGACAGCTAGTTTGAAGCTGGCCACTTCCCTGGGTGTACCCCCCCACCCCCCACTCCTTTCCCTCCCTCCCTCCCTCCCTCCCTCCTGTGTTCCCACAGTCCTTGAGCTTGCTGCAATTTTGTACATAACAGGCATTATTAGCCGAAGGAAACACTTTGTAAGATGAGCGGAGTTCAAGGCAGACTTGCTGAAACTTTTCCTTCACATTTATAGATGAACCTTTTACTTTTTTTTAATGGCAAGACAAGGAGATGTCCTTATCTAAACATGTCAGCCTGAACATTAGGGACACAACGGTGAATAAAGATGTAGACAGTAGGGGTAAATTAAGTTCCTTTGATGAATGTGCAATGACCTTTCTCTATTCACTGAGCAAAAACACAAGCTGGTGTGCAGTGAGATGCAGGAAATAGACATTCATTTACTATCCTGTTGATATGATGGCACTGATGTTGGAGGAAGGCGTAAAAAAACAGAGGAGGTGGAGCCAAAAATGACAAGCGTGTGGGAGTTAAATTTAGCAGGCCCTGTAGTTGGTATTTAACATTAACAACCCCACAGTGGGAGTGGTTGAAGAGAGCCTGGTGACAAACGGCTGCATCATTCCACTTACTCTGTAATTAACCCATAGTCAATTAAAGCTTGATGATGGGCCAGTGGCAGGCGAGGGCCGTGAGCACTGTCAGCTCCCACTTTACCAGCGAGACACATGACAGGAAGGAGGAAGCCTCGTCTTTCACATCTCCACTCCGCACAGGCCACAAGTCAGCGCTGCTATTGTTGGATGAAGGGAAGAGATTGGACAGATCCGTCAATGTCACTGGCGGGAGAAGTTTTAAGGGTTTATGGGGGAGGTAACAATTAGGTGTGTGTTGCAGAGCAGTTGTGTGAATCAGGGGGCTTGTTTGTGTGTGCTTTCTGCAGGCAGGCGATGCCACCGCTCCTGTAACGGCCGCTGCTGGGGCCATCAGGAGAATCAGTGTCAGACACGTAAGTATGCATGCACGCAAACACAGGAAAACACTCACACTGAAGTCGGGCTGCACAATTAAACGCTGGCGTTTTTTACTTTTAAAACGCAGGCTCTGCTGCATATCTAATCAGTTGTCAGCCAACAACTAGGGGGCGAAAACATGAGTAAGGCTTCATTACACTATCTCAATAAAAAGCGAGCAAAACTACAGGTCACTCAGAATTGCGTGTGTTTTTTAAATTGATTGAAGTCGAAAAAGACCCTTTTTTGGTCAACTTTGCTCTGCGCACAGACTAGATTTAGACTTTTATACTAAACTAAACACAAATATGAATTTTTTTTTTATTTTCCAAAGATGTATCAATATTGGATTTGATGCTCAACTGATGGAGTTCAATGCCTGTTGGAATTCATAAGCCAAATTTTATTCAACAATGTGGAGTTGTCTGTTTTCTTGCTGGGTTCATGCTCAGCCGTATGCATTTTAATTGTTCCATGTACTGAATGTATATAAAGCTTCTATAAACAGATGGAAAATATGGAATTCATGTTCTGAAATGTGAAAATCAATCCCACATGGATAAGGAATCTTTCTCTCGCTTCAGTTAAAATGTGACCCCAACATGACACAGAAATGCATCACATGCATGTTTTGGGTCAATGTCACACATTTGCATGCTATTTTTCACCTGAAAACGGATGATTTATTGACTATAAAGTGTGACAAACTGACAAATATGTCCAATTCTGCCAATAATGCTGTTTAAAATCTGTCACTCGTGTAACAAATGAACGAGTGATCATGTTATCTTGTGATTGAAAATGAATGCAAGGCTTCATTTGAAGTGTGTTTTTAATGTGCTGTGATGAACAAGACCATTCCATACATTTCCAGTTATTTTTTGGTAAACAAGTGGCTGAGGCTTTAGCATTGTGGCTTACATCGCTCTTGCGATGTAATATTCCGCATACAATTTCAAATTAATCACAATTGTTCAATAAATTAACCTTTTTAAGCATGTTTAGTCCAACTTTATGATGTTTATTAGCCTGTAAACAGAATGAAGCTGTATTTCAGTCTGCAAATTTTAAGTTTATTCAGCTGTTAGATGAAAACAATGACCTCCTTTCTGTTTCACCGTTTGCTTAAAGGTAATCTATAATAGTCTGTAATACCTCAACACATTTTTTTTTTATACTTATGTTAGCGTTCTGCTTTCTTTATACTGTATCAGACTTTTTATGCCTGTGTTTCTCAAAATGGGGTACGTGTAACCCTAGGGGTACATGATGACACTACAGTGGGTACTTGACAGATAAATAAATTGTCAGTCTTGGTCCCACCCCAGGCGTGATATGACCGGAAATATAAAAATAAATCTATTCAGGAACCACTAAATCTGTGTTTTTCAACCTTGGGGTTGGGACTCCGTGTGGGGTCGCCTGGATTTTAAATGGGGTTGCCTGTAATTTCTGAAAACATAAAATTGTTTTTTTTTTTTTTTTTTTTTTTTGTAATTATTATTCTTTAACATTGTGTTGTTTTGATTTTTTTTTAAACAACTATTTCTATGCTTTTACTTTGTGAAATATAAATCTAGTTCAACTAAAATGCAGTAAAAAAAAATGATTTAATTCTAAGAAATTCGATTGCAGAGCCACCCATACACACAATCACACTAAATTCCACAGGCTACTTCCACAATAAAATCCGGAAAAGAGAAGTCAATGTTTGGTGAAAGTTGGCCTGGCAATGAGTGGAGCTAGGCTTTCTGGGAAGCAGCACAGTTGGACCAAATCTTTGGCCAATTGGTTTTCTTGGCTGAAAACGCCGACTGTGCAAAGAGTGATATGTTAAACCAGAGGATCAGTTGCTGTGGAAACTGATTTCAGACTTTTTAAACATCCTGCTCCCAAACTTAGTGTTGTGCCTGGGAGAGACATGACTGTGACATGACTCCATTTGTTCTAAGAACCCCAACAATGTAGTATTTGAGGTTTATTTTCCCAAACTCACCTGTTTTCTGAAAAGTCACTTTAATGACGCTTTTAAAAATGGGCTGTTTTGGGGCCTTCATGCATATTCATAAGTGGGCGTGTCTGTAGGCGCAGACTTCATGCCTTTGTTCTGAGAGGCAGATCAGTGATCACCATCACGATTTTCTGTTGCTATCCACACTCTTATTGTTGTTTTCAGCCAAAATACTGCATATTACAGTAAAACACATGAATATTTAAGTGACTATTGTGATTGTGAGTCAGACAAACACTGCTCCAAGTGTGTGTTTATCACAGCAGCAGCAGCAGGGGAGTCAGTCAGCTGTTTCAGATGTTTCAAACACTCACCAGAGCTGCTACGTCGCTTTCTTGTCATTCACACCTATTCTAACCACAGGAATAGTCCATTTAAGGTGATAACCATTTGTTAATTTGTCCAATTGCTGAATGGCATTGTGTCACAAAAGGCAATACGAGGCGGTATAACGGCTACTAAAAGTGGAACTGCTCCCTGGGCGCTACACTGTGGCTGCCCACAATTAGATGTCACATTTCGTGTATGTCGCTTTACTTATATGACAGTAAAGTATAATGTATATTCTATATTTTTTTATATTTTTGTTTTAGCTGTGAGGGAGTTTGAGAGGGAGGAGATCACATCCTTATATAGGCAAGGAATTGTCAGGAGGAGGAGGAGTTTCCGCGTTGTGACAACGCAAGAAAAATCCAACTCTCCCCTTTGGAACTGAATTTTTACAAAATGTGGAATAACAAGGGAGGGAGGAAACAGAACTTTTTCACCTTTGTCCCTCTGAATGAGAATAAAGGGATGCAAATCACTGTAGCAAAACCATTCGGAAGTGAATTATTCACAATACTGCCCCTTTAAATCAGTAAGTGATCAGACTTTTGCCAATGTAATCCTTAATGAATTCTACATGGAAATAGGTTTGTTTATCCACTGAAAGTAAGGTGGAAGCTGGGGTGTTGTTGCCTTGTCTCCTGACCTTGTTTGTGCTTGTGTCTGTGTGTCGCCTTTACATCTCAGTCTCTCTGCTTTTCCCACACAGTAACAAAAACGGTGTGCGCAGAGCAGTGTGACGGGCGATGCTTCGGGCCCTACGTCAGCGACTGCTGCCACCGCGAATGCGCCGGCGGCTGCTCGGGCCCCAAGGACACAGACTGCTTCGTACGTCTGATATCACTCACGCTGACTTCTTACCTGTCCTGTGCTTTCCCTTCTTTCTTTCTTCTTTAACTTTGTTGCTTCTGTGAGAACAGCAGCTGTCAACAAAACATGTGGTTCATACGTACACCAGGCAGCCATAACTTTAGAACCACTGAAGACTTTTGGTTTTTAATATACCAACATGTAAAAAGGACATTGAACGCACAACGTTGTAATTATGATGGTAAAAATCTGTTGTTATCGTAATGAAATTGTAATTGAGTTTTGATAGTTGACTTTCTAATTATAATTGCCATGAAAATTCTTTAAAAATGTTTTAATTTCACGCAAAACTGTGGAACCATGTTACAGTTCTATTTAGTTAACAATTATTAGAATGTTTCATATCAAGCTTTCCCACATTTTATTGTTTAAAAAAAAAAATCATTAAATCTAGGGGTATACAGGCACAAAAAAGGCTCAGACGCCCACACTAAAAACATTAAAACCTATATTTTCATTGATTATGAAACTTAACAAGGTAATCAATAGATAGGAAATAAATTAGATGATAGATGTATATTATTTAATGTATTTTACAGCTGATTTAGGACCTGTTAGCATAAGAGATGCTAATAGAATGCTAACACAACTTTTATTAGGTTATTTATTTCAGACTCAGTAATTGTGATCAATTGTAATTGAACTTTATTAATTGAGAACTTCATTGTAATTGACTTTCTGGGGATAAAAAAAAAACAAGTGTAACTTAATTTTAAGTGTAAAAAATGCTGGTCACCGTAATTATTTTTGAGTTGTATTTGAACATGGATAATTGAAAACGTAATTGTAACTGAAAAATGTAATTGACCCCAACCCCGACGCAAACTGTTGAAGATTGCGAAACATTGTATATATAATATCTTGTGTTGATGTAGATCTAAGGTCAGAATCAGAAATGTTTTTAATGGCCATGTACAGTTTTAAGGACAGTACAAGGAATTTGTCTTGGTGGAACCATAGGTGGAGTTTGAGATTGTTGCCGGGGGGGAGCAAAATATAAAATATATTTAAATATATAGACCGTCGAGAGTGTGTAACATATACAATAATGCAAAAATTATTAGTAACATAATTGATAATGTTGACTAAAAAAATTTGCATCAACGTGTCGTTTAATGCTGCAGTACCATACATGAACTGCTGGGTGCAGTGTCGCTTCACCATTTACATTGTGAAGAAGAATTGAGCAAAACAGAAGTCGTCGATGGTCACACGACTCGATCGTCAAAAAAAACTTGTATTTTTAAAAGTACAACAAGTTATTTCATATATATTTTGTACAGTCACTGTGTTTTATGGCACTACAAATATTTTTATATCATGTACATCAGACATAGGCAACTGGTGGCCCTGGGGCCACATGTGGCGCTCGATCTAATTTTATGCGGCCCCCAAAGTAAATGTACAAAATGACAGAAAAATACACCAAATAAATTAAAAAATACAAAGATTCCAGAAAAATACAGTAAAAGACGAGAGAAAAACACAGAAAATACTCACAGAAAATACACACAAAACTACAACAAAAATGAACAAAATGACAACAGTAATGACAACAGTAATACACAAAATGACTCCGAAAATATACGAAATTACAGAAAATGACAACAAAAGTACACACAAAGAAAGAAAACACAAAAAATTACAAAATGCCTCACAACGAGCAAGACAACAACAAACGTACACAGAATGACAGAAAAAAAAACAGTCACTATAAAAACTCTTTGTTTCATCCTGTATTAATGCTTAGATCGCTCATTATTGTAAATGCTAACATGAATGTTGATCATGTGACCCTCTGATCAAACAAACACATTTTTGTGGCCCCCGCTGTGAAAAAAGTTGCTGACCCCTGATATACATTATATTAAGATTTGTATTATTTCCAATGAATATGGGAAAACTGTAAAAAAAAAAAAAAGAATTCCCTCTGACCTCCCACAAACTCTGCGTATGGGTGTAACCACAAGGCAATGTCTTCATTTTCACCTCAATCTCATGTGTTTAAGTGGAAACAATAGCTCATATAGTAAATGTGATTGTCCGTTAGTCCCACTCTTTAGATCAGAGTTTTAGAAAAGCCTATACATTACATTAGACGTTGTATCAAACACACGTTGGGAGCCAATAGTAAAAGATGAGCAGTGATTTCCCTCCAGACAAAAGCAACACTTAGGAGTTCACAGCTTAAAAGAACAATGGGCGCCTCGGATTTCAAACTCTTCAAACATTTATTGTTCCAGGAGCTGCTGAGCTGAAAACAAAGACGGATAAACTTTGTTTGATTGATGCTTTATAGTTCCAGCCTCGCACAATACGTCTGCTGCATTCAGGGTTCACAACACTCCGCGGCACATTGTGATTGTGTGTACGCTACAAACCCTAACGTTACACAAACCTTTTCAATCTTTTTTGTTTTGTTTTTTTTTGGGGGGGGGTCTCTATGAGCTTTAAGTGTCCCAATGAATAGTAAATGCTTGGACGTTAGCGCAAAGTGAAAGCTTAAGCGCCGAAGGTATGTCCATATTTATATTCTAATGTGATTGTTTTATTGTTACAGCGTTTTTTGGTATTTCCACAAAGCTGCAGTGATTCCCCGACTCTTTCTTTTCTCCGCATCGCACACATCTGTCAATACACCACCTGTTCTTCATCCTCCCCACCTGAAAGTGATCCAATTTGTTTAGCGGCTGATAAATAGTTGATCATATTACAGGGTTTTAAGTCTGCTACAGCAGCGTTCCTTTTAGAGCAGATTGGTTATTCACTGCTCTCATCTCCTTTGAGTTTGTCCTTTTTGCAAAGGCATACACACACACACACACACACACACACACACACACACACACACACACATCGGGATGATATTGCTGGTGTAATTCACACAAAAGCTCATTCAGTCCAATTACTTTCATTTCAGTCTGTGGACGACATAACGTATAAGAGTTTAATGGGAAAACATTTCAACATTAACATCATCGCCGTGGATCAATGGCTCCAATTTTTCTCCCATTTGGCGTCCAAAGAGACAAGGGACAGCTGCACGACTGGCACACTGACGCGCCACATAAAAATGAAATGCTGCTGTAATACTCTCACTCAGTGACTTATACGAGGAAACCCCAGTGCCGCCTCCTCGTCCTCCTCACATCAGCCCACCACAGGTCGCTCACTGCACTTGTGTCCGATTCGCAGGCTTGCACCAACTTCAATGACAGCGGGGCGTGCGTGACCCAGTGCCCACAGCCGTTCGTCTACACCTCTTTCCAACTGGAGCACAACCCCAAAGCCAAGTACACCTATGGAGCCTTCTGCGTCAAGAAATGTCCCCGTAAGTAGTTCAAATCTCTGCTTAATCTGTAAATCCTCAAACGCCAGAGAGAGACAAAAATGTCACTCAATAAACTTTTTTTTTAATTCGCCTTTTGTTAACTAAGTAAGCCAATCATATCACGTCAAACAAGTATTTAACCTAAATGTTTAATAAAAGAATGATGAATCAGCGTTAAAGAAGCACAGACAATGTAACAGATGTCAAATCTGCCAGTTTCAGCACCAACGACAGCGCAAAATCACAGCTAATTTAGCCACAATTGATACTAAACTTTCAGAACACAAAAACCCACAAATATAGAAATATTTACACGTATAACACAAGACCATGACTCCTAATGAATCAGCAGCACAGCAGAAAATGAAAATAAAATACGTGTTTACCTTTTATTTATTAAAACAGCCATGGAGAACTTTGTATCCTAAAAACCTTTTAACATATTTCACATCCAAGGCCTGCCTTGTCTTTCATAAGCCAATGTTAGCTCATCTTGTTCTCCTTTATTAGCATTGTTGCTACTCGCTACACTAACTGCTGCTGCTCTTTTCCGCGATTTCCACAAAAACAAACTTGGACTTCTAAACCACAGGCTTAGCTTCACTTATTGGCTTAAAAAAGCTCTTTAAATTCAACTTTTAGCCATTTTCAACCGTCTTTCAAGCTGATAGAGAAACTATTTTTGCGCAAAATCATACTTTAGACGTAGTGTGGGGGCATGACCTGACTTTCACCTCTTCCTCACTCGTGCTCAGTTTTTACATTCAATTCTGTATGTTCAACGAAATTTCCAGTGATTTCAACTCAATAAAAGACAAATCGGTCCAAATTTAATACTTCAAAATGTAATCAAAACAGCAAAAAAGTCTTTTTTTTGTTTGATTGAGGTGCTGGTATCAATGAAATAAGTGCCGGTCAAAATGTGGGAGGTTCCGGATCCAAATTCAATTGTGGTTATAATTCAATTAACGCACGTAATAAAGATACATTGTGTTTATAGGAATGAGTCAACCTAAGGGGTATTTATCCTCATTTTGTTCTAAAGTCAAACCCCAGACTATGAATTGAAGTTGAGATGAATCACACAGACATAAATGAATTGTGTGTCTTCATTGGCTCAGAGATTTACCATCTGTCTTCGCCTGTGGCTGCTGAAAAGCTAATTTTAGTTTTTCCCTTTACGGAACCAGCGTCCAAAGAGCAACGCTAATTCAGTGATCATGCGTCAAATGCCAAGCATATTGCATGTTCGAGATCCACTGATTGTCAAATGAGCATACACTGGGCAGACTCTGGCACTGTTGTTAGTTACCAAGCACTAATTTGATTCATAGTCATTCCTGAATATCATCCCCAGAGAGCATTAGTGCTGATTGTTATTCAGATGGTTGGAAATGTAATCAATTTCTCCACATTAAAGCGGCAAAAAAAGCAGATTTTATGGTTTCATTGAATTAAATGCTGTGAAATCCGTGTACCCTTTGTTCTCTGGTTATTCTGTTTTAAAACCAAATCAAAAAAACATATAAAAAGTGTAGGTATTTTGAACCAGACAAGCAGCGTTTTTCTGTTTTAAAATCAAATCTTGCTCTGTTTGTGTCATATTTGGATTTTTAAAGGAAACTAGGACGAAAGCTTCATGTTTTAATCTCACCACACAGAGGGGACACACAGGAGGGCGGACTTCTACTACTGAAGAAGAAAAGGACCAACTCATGAGTCACATTACTGATGAACTGGTGAATTGAAACATTATTAATGCATAAATAAATCCAAATTAAAAATGGATGTTACGAAAAGCACACACAATTTGTGCTAAAGGAACCATAGGTGGTGTTATGAATATCCTGGTGATCAACGTCCGTGTGTGTTGACGGCTGCCGTTAGTGGCTAGCGGTATTATAACATGCAAAAATATATATTTTTACTGCCCTCAAAAAAGCTGTAATTGTTTTTGCAAAAGTGTCAAATTGTAGAAATTCCAACATCTATTGTTCCTCACACCAGCCTCACAGTCGATAGTCAGTCACCAGTTTATCTGGATACTATTTGAACTGTAATGAAAACATCGTAAACAGTCCTATTATGTGTGTGTGTGTGTGTGTGGACCTGGTCCAGGACCTGGAGAAGGAAACCAGGTGCAGCAGACTTCAGTTCTCACTGTAATTACCCCGTAAATATCTCACAAACATAAAAAAAAGACAGAAAAACGCTGCTAATCTGGTTTTTGATTTTTCTGTATTTCCGTTTAGGTTTTAAGTCAGTAAAACAAAATAACCACACTGTTTTTGTTATTTTGATTTGGTTTTAAAACTGAATAACCAAAGAACAAAGGTTACACAAATTCTGTGACTTTAACAGCGCTAACTTTTGCTTCATGTTTTTCGCAGACAACTTTGTGGTGGACCACAGCTCCTGTGTCAGAGCGTGTCCCAGCAACAAGATGGAAGTGGAGGAGAACCGGATCAAAATGTGCATTCCATGTACCGACATCTGTCCCAAAGGTGCAGCATGTTTCAAAGAGTCGTGTTGGGTGGAGTTATCTTCTCATAAACCAAACCTCATTTTTTTTTTTTTTTTTTTTTTTTTTGTCTGATGGGACTCAGAGCAGGAGGCGTTTCAGTAACTCCTCTCTGCAGAGCAGCTTTGATGAAACTGTGTGACGATGCATTTTATTGCTTACTGGGCCACAGAGTGACTGCATCACACAGATAGGGCAAGATCTATAGATATAAAGCATATAGGAGACATTATGGACAGAAAAGCATTAACCCGTTAACTCCTACAGGCAATTTGTTCAACCTCTTTTTAAAGGTGCTGAAGATAAATAAATGATTTGCTTGAAAAAAAGATGTAAAAGGTTGAAATTACTGCTCAGAAGTCTGTTTTTGGCTCCATTACTTCACACATTGCATTGTGGGATGTGGTGTCGCCAGAGGTGGCAAAAGTACGAGTCGTCAGTACTTCAGTAAAAGTATAGATACTTGAATAAAAAAATGACTCGAGTAAAAAGTGTTGAAGTTGCTCCCTTAGTTGAGTAAAAGTAAAAAAAGCACCTGCTATTAAATGTATTTAAGTAAAAAAGTAAAACAAATGTCCCGTCAATAATAAGACTAAGCAAGTGATAATTTAGCACTCATAATGAATAAAATTTGTAAATAAAACGAATCAATAAAAAAAAAAAGTGCAAATGCTCAATAAAACCCATGCAGAGCAGCTTTCAGTTTAACATTTTGGAAAAACTTGAAAATATTAACTAATGAACCAAGAGACCTGCCTAACGGGAAAAAAAGCTCAAACTTAATGTTTCGTCTTTTTATATAAAAGTAAATGCAACAAGCTCATTTTTTAAATGTAAGGAGTAGAAACTACAGATATTTGTTTAAAAAAGTAAGGAGTAAAAGTAAAAAATACTCAAGTAAAGTACAGATACCAGCAAAACTATTTAAGTACAGTCAACACATTCTCACTCCCAACTCGCCACATATTGACATCCTTGGTGTCACATAGTGACGCCAAGGGTCGGCCCTTGCCTTTGTTCAAGATAGATTGTGGCTTTACAATTGTTATTACATTTCTAGTGAGAAATGTACCCATAACTTATGGTTAGGGTTAGGGGTAGAAGTCTTATTTTGAAAAGTTGCGGTGAAAAGCAGCTAACAAACCTTCAGCGTTGAAAATGAACGCCAAGAGGGTACCCCGTGCGTCAAATACTTACGTTAAAGGGTCGTTCCGGAACGTCTGTGTGACGAGTTGGGAGTGAGACTGGGTTGGTACAGTAACAAAGTATTTGTACTTCGTTACTTGTCAGACGAATGCATAGAAGTGTTTTGACTTCATTCTGATATCACAGGGAATATTGGGAACAAAGTAGAATAAAAATGGTGTCAAGCTAATCCCTGCACTCCTTGTCTGGCGAAGAATGACGGAAAAACACCTCTTTGCATTCGTCGACGGGATTCCACATCCCACAATGCAATGCACGAAAATGTCAACAAACGGAGTGCTCTCGAGCTGCAATTTCAACCTTTTACATAGAGAAGAATATATTTATCGAGGTAGTCCTGGAAACGGTTACGTTTGAGGATAATAGGAGGGTTAAGGGACTTTAATGTACCACTGTTCAAACTGGAAACTTAAGAGGAGAAAACCAAAGAACCCACTGAAAGTCTCACAAACACAGGGAGAACATGCAACAAGCTTTTGGTTTGTGTTGCATTTTGTGGCTTCAAACCACACTATGGGTTTTGCATTTCATCACTCCTGGGAATTCACAAGTCAAGCACAGCATAAGCAAAGGTCACAAGACTCCTCCCACTAGAGTTTACTTGTTAATTAACATGAAACGCTCTCATTATGAAAAACCACTCTCACCTGTTCAGTAATTACGAGTCATTTAGTGACAGGAGCATCAGCTAAATGGCTGAAGTGTCTAATGTGATATTCCACAGCATTACTTCAGTTCAATAGCACGGATTAGCCCCTTCATCATATTCCCTCCTCGGAGGAAACTCATCTGGCCCGTCTCCTCCACCACCAGCCAATTGTGTTTCCCCCCCAGGCTCCAAGTATGTGTTGTGGTATCCATTGATTGGTTAATCCCCTGATTACATCGCCACAAAGCAGGGGGTGGGTTAATGAGGGATAGCCCAAGGAACTGTGGGAAATGATAACAAATTAACATTTCAGATATGGAATTGGCCGGTATAAATCACTATCAAAAACTGGTTACACCACTTAATGCCAACCGTATACATCATTTCCCCCGCCTCTGTGTGAAATGCTTGGCTCGCAGTAGGCTGCCGGTGTAATTAATGCAGCTTTAATGAATTCATTATGGAGAGGAATTGGCTGCGGATGGACCCATACTTTCATCAAATGAAACCCGGGGCATGGAGAGAGGCCACGACCCGAGAACACAACTTAGTTCCATCAGAGTCTAAACAGACAAATTAGATCCCATCTTGATTTATTTAGTTGAACTTTAATGTAACTAAAAAATGTGTTTGTTTTGTCAGTGTGTGACGGCATCGGGACAGGCAGTCTACAAGCAGCCCAAACCGTAGACGCCAGCAACATTGACAGATTCGTCAACTGCACCAAGATCAACGGCAACCTGATCTTCCTCATCACTGGAATTAAAGGGTAGGAGGTCCTTCTTTTATTTTGAAAGCGATGACACTGTCATAACTCTGGTACGGTGGAACGTTTTGGGACGTCCTCACGTCTCAGGAAAACCTCTGTCAAATAAAATGACATGACTCCAGGCTTCAAAATAAAAGTCGTCAGACTCGATGTAAAACGCGACGTGACGTTGTATTTTGAAGAAACCAGAAATACACATGACATCATCAATATGTGCTGCTTCTGATACGGGATTACGTTAAAAGCTGTTATTTTTAAAGGTTAAGATACATTGTTTTAATTAACTATGTATTTATTAATTAAACAATACGTTGAGATACGTCAGTAGAGCGATGCTGGATCACTGTATATTATTTACTATTCACTGTTACTGCCATAATATCACATACTACACAGAAGTTTGGGGAAATTATTACAAAACAAATTTACAATCAATAGTAAAACTTCAAAAGAGCTATATACATAACGCCAGATATTTAGATCATAAAAAGTCATTGTTCCATAAGTCAAAGTTCCTTAAATCTGCAGAATTAGTTGTTTTTTCGAACTCTTCAAGATGTATTTAAGGCAAAGAATAAATGAGAGAAATAGAATAAATTAACAAGGAAAAGCTTTTATATATCCCTGTGTGGAATATGATAGTGTAACAGTTTACTAATAGAAATTAAAAAGTGTACAAATATTAAGAAATTTTGAAAGTGTATATGTTTTTTTTTTTGGCATACGTACCATAATTGAAATTATATGAAGATATGAAAAAATTAATTATTTGTAACTGTAATGTAGGAAAAGGAGTGGGACTAATACGTCTATACTTCCACCCACTCCCTTTTTGAACACAAAGTATGTGTATGCAGTGATATATGTAATTGTTGTTGTTTTGTGTTTGTTGTTTGTTTTTCTTTTCTGGAGGGAAGATATCTGCGTCAAATCTTTTGTAAGTCTATTGTAATATTGTTTTTCGTAGTATTGCATTTGTTTGAAATAAAATTGTATTTCATATATCTTAACTTTTATAAGAAGAAAGGAAAGAACAGCTTTTCAATTGACTTCATGTGTACTTCCGGTTCCTTCAAAATAAGACGCCATGTCGTGTTTTACGGACTGAGGCCGTTGAGTCTGACGGTTTGCTGAGCCATGAGTCGGTTTGGTCTGATAAATGACATTTTTATGTGGTTTCATTCAGTATAGAGATTTAGGTTAAATATTTCTGTCTCTGTGAATCCTTTGAGTTTACAGAATGTGCATTTTAGAACTGGTTCATGTAAAGGTCTGCATATATGTCACTGTGCCCCCACCCCTCCCCCCCACCTGCAGGGACATGTACCACGGTATCGGACCGCTGGACCCTGAGCGTCTCAACGTGTTCCGCACTGTGAAGGAGATCACAGGTGAGACTGGTTCACCCTGGAATTAGATATTAGATATAAAACGCCTGGCTGCGTTTGCCTATAGCAGAGGTAGGCAATTTTTATCACAGCGGGGGCCACAAAAATGTGTTTGTTTGATCAGAGGGTCACATGATCAACATTCATGTCAGCATTTAGAATAATGAGCATTAATACAGGAAAGAACAAAGAGTTTTTATAGTAATTTTGTGTGTTTTTCTCTCATTCTGTGTATGTTTGTTTGTTGTTTTGCTCGTTATGAAGCATTTCGTGCATTTCTGTAGTCCTTTAGTGTATTTTTTTGAAAATACATGTTTTTTGGAGTCATATTGTGTATTTGTGCTGTCATTTTGTGTTTTTTAGATTAAATTTTATGGGTATTCTGTCGTCTTTTTGCTTGTTTGTGAGTACTGTGGGTTTGCAGCTGTAATTTTATACATTTTCTGAGTAATTTTGAATATTACTGTTGTCATTTTGTAGTTTTATGTGTTTTTGGATTATTTTCTGTGATTTTCTGTTATCTTGTACTGTATTTTTCCTGTAAAACATGTTTTTTGGAGTCATATTGTGTATTTGTGTTGTTGTTTTGCTTGTTTGTTAGTACTGTGGGTTTGCAGAGTAATTTTTTGTGTTTTTCTTGTCTTTTTGTGTATTTTGTAATTTTATATATTTTCTGGATATTTTTGTGTATTACTGTTGTCGTTTTGTTCATTTTTGTTGTAGGTTTGTGTCTTTTTGGAGTGTTTTCTGTATTTTCCTGCAATGTTGGAATTCTTGTTTTTTTAAATGTATTCTTGCTTTTGTTTTGTGTATTTTTAAGTTTGTACCTTTACTTTGGTGGCCACCAGTTGCCTATGTCTGGCCTATTGTGTCTCCAGTGTATGCATTCTTTTATGTGTACTTCATTAGCTGGTAAGCTCCGTAAGGGACGAGCAGCACTGCGACTTGCCGTTGGCCTGAACAGCTAATGGAGTGAAACTGCATTTTAATAATGAAACCCTAAGCACTAAGAAAGAGCAATGCCTCTTTTTTCCTGCCTTTTCCAGTTTTAATGCCATTCCTAAATATGCTACTTTTATATAATCAGTTACTAAAAGATAGTGCAATTGTACAAACACGTGGAATAATAAATCCCGGCCTTTTAGTCAGTTCTTTGTGCACATGTTCCAGTAAATAATGGGTTTCTGCTTGAAATCAAGAGGTCAAGCAGTTCAAGCATGTATTTAGATCTCCACAGTGGGAACAAAAAGCCCTAATTCCTTTGCTAATGATTCTTTTGAGTCATAATCACCTACGCTGGAGAATGTATTCCTTCTTTTCTTCTGCCAACCTTTCACCTCACTGAAAAACAGACGTGTGCAGCAGTAAGTAGTGCATTATTTAAAGACAGCTTCTCCGTACTCTCGACAACTAATATTTTAAAGCACAATTACACAACTGAATGGAAATCCTGGACTTGGACTTGCATGCTTTGTTGGTTAATGGAGCACAATGTTACTTTTGTCCATTCATCCAGTTTCTGTTGCAGCTTCTTCATAAACTGAGTGTCGCATGGCTCTGCTAATGAGTATCTTCAGCAGCCCCCAAAACAAATCCCCCCAAAAAAGTATGATTTAAGAAGTTGGAATGAATATAAAACCATGCACACACAAAATAACTCCCAAAACAGACAAAACCGTTCCAAAAACACACAAAATAACTCCCAACACACACAAAACTGTTCCAAAAACACACAAAATAACTCCCAAAACACACAAAACTGTTCCAAAAACACAAAATAACTCCCAAAACAGACAAAACTGTTCCAAAAACACACAAAATAACTCCCAAAACACACAAAACTGTTCCAAAAACACACAAAATAACTCCCAAAACACACAAAACTGTTCCAAAAACACAAAATAACTCCCAAAACAGACAAAACTGTTCCAAAAACATACAAAAAACTAGAAAATGCACTAATGTCAACAAAAAATTATGAGTAACAGCTGAAACGCACAAAACGGTTCCAAAAATGCACAGAACGACAGAAAAAATTTAATAAAAACACAAATAGAAAATGCA
Organism: Gouania willdenowi; assembly: GCF_900634775.1. Taxonomy (NCBI): domain Eukaryota; kingdom Metazoa; phylum Chordata; class Actinopteri; order Blenniiformes; family Gobiesocidae; genus Gouania; species Gouania willdenowi. The sequence goes on from NC_041045.1 coordinate 8,702,897, forward strand.
CTAAGGTAAAAACAGGCATGGTAAAAACTGAAATACACAAAAAAGACAAATACACCAAAAATTACTGAAAAGTTCACATAAAACTCTGTTCTTTTCTGTAATAATGCTCAGACTAGTCTTTAGTCTAAACACCTCACATGAATTTTGATAATGTGATCCTCAAATCAGACGATCAAATTTTTGTGGCCTCCACTGCAATAAAATTAGCCCATTTCTCCTTGCTTTTTAACCATTTAAACCATACACCTTAACGTCACAATACAATATATGATATGATGCATTGTTTCAAATGTGTTTATTTATAATTATTGTGCATTTACAGGTAGAAAATGTACTTGTGAATGTCTGTGCAAAAAGTAAAACAACTCTAAAGTATATTTCATGAGGTCATATGATTACATCATATTTGATACATCTGATTTCTGTTCGTAGGTTACCTGAACATCCAGTCCTGGCCTGAGAACATGACTGATCTGAGTGTTTTCTCCAGCTTATCAACCATCGGTGGCAGAACTCTGTACAGGTATGTGTGGTCATTATAGGTCCAGTTACGCATCAGCATTTTATTCAAATTCAAATTACTTTGTTTGACTTTAGAAAAGTGGTGGTAAAAGTAAATAAACAAAAAAAAAAAACATTCCGTAAATCACCACGTATTCCAGAAGGATTTGTTGGCCTTTTTTAGCTTTTTATCAATGTCTCTCTGACTTTGTGTCCACGACTTTGTCCCCTTCGTCTGTCTGGGTTTTTATTTTTTCTTCCTCTCCTTAATCCTATTTGTCTAAAACAGGCTGTTCAGACATTTCCACCTTAATATCTTTTAATATCCTTCTAATGTCTCACAGTTTTTAAACCCTCCACTTAACTCTGAGTTTCTTCTTTCTCTGAATTCACTTATTTCTTATTTTATTCCCTCTCTGTAATGTCTCCTCTCTCTTTCTTCCTCTTTTTCAGCGGAGGTGGCATTTCCCTTTTGATCCTGAAGCAGCGTTGGATCTCCTCCCTGCAGTTCCAGTCGCTGGATGAGATCAGTGCCGGGAACGTCTACGTTCTGAACAACAGCCGCCTGTGCTTTTACAACACGGTCAATTGGACGTCGCTGTTCAGAACCAACAACCAAAAAGCCTTCATCCGTAACAACCGCGATCAGAATGAATGCAGTAAGTAGATCACGTGGTGGTGGGAACCGCCGTGATTTTATTTATTTTATTTATTTTATTTATTTTATTTATTTTATTTATTTTATTTATTTTATTTTTCATTTTATTTATTTTATTTATTTTATATTTTTGATAATAATTTTTTCAATATTTTTAATAATAATCATTTATTATTATCATCACTAATATTTCTCTTATTGTTATAATTATTATTGCATCACAAACCTGCTTCAGGATCTGATCACTAGATAATGAGCGTTTGATATTCATTTATATCCTAAGAAGATGTTTTTGTTTTATTTTTTGTTCTGGTAAAGTGGGTGAAAAGCTCAATGATAATACACACAAAATGAAAGAAAAATATCCAAAATGTTTCCCAAAGTTAACAAAAAGACTCCAAATATACAAGAAATGACAACAGAAATGCACAAAATGACAAATATTATGTTTGTTCCGGTATTACTGCTCAGATTAGTCATTAATCTAAATGCTAACATGAATGTTTATAAAGTGGCCCTCGGTTCAGACTCAGAAAATCACATATTTGTGTCCCCTGCTGTGATAACAGTGGCCGTTCTCTGGTCTAAATTGTTGAAACGGAAACTTTATACTCCCAAAGTTGGAGTTTAAATCAAACATATTTCATGAACTCAAGCACTGATGGGTCAATAGACAATTAGCATGGTCAGAGCCCACTTCCTTTAGCCTTGCTGCCGTCTGCCTGCGCTTGATATCATTGGACGGTTAATGAGTGTGTTGTGTGAGTCTTTGTGATCGATCGGTGGGACCTTACACAGGCATCTTCATTAGGCTCTATTCTACCCTCGATCTGCCAGCGACTGCATCAGGCACCGCTCCACTCTGGAGGGAGGAGAGGGCCACATAGATGGAGTGATGAATACTAATCAGAGCTAACACAGCTGGCTGTCCCTCAGCGACACCAGCACATCATCACCCACATCAGTCGGGACGCTTTGTCAGCAGAAAACACACAATTATCTCACACACACACACACACAACGTTAAAAAATTCACTTTATAATGATTTTGCTACAGTGATAGACATTCATTTAGCCTCATTTAGAGGGACAACGTTGAAAAAGTTCTGTTTCTTCCCTCCCTTGTTATTCCACATTTTGTAAAAAGCCAACTCCAAACGGGCCAGTTGGATTTTTTTCTCGCACATAAAGCATCAACAAAGACACACTAAATGAGAGAAAAATACACAAGATCACTACAAAATACACAAAAATAACAGAGAAACACACAAAGTAAGGGACAATTATACTGAATGATAAAAATAACAGACAAACAACAACAAAATAACACAAAAAAAACACAAATGGGGTATGCTACAAAGTTAGATAATTATATCCTGGATTCATCTCCGTTAGCAGGCTTCAACTAGCCAAACATTGCCTGTCAGAGGGAAGCTGTCCTACGAAGGTTGATAACAACATGCTAATTTTAGCCAAGTGTTTTCAGCCTCAATACGTGCGCGTAAAAGGGGTGGAGATTGCAGCGTCTGACCAATCAAAATTGCCGACTCTGTGAATGCGTAAAAGCGTGAGATTATTTATTACATTAATCCATTGGATGATAAACGGACAGCGCTCTAATCAGTTAAACTTTATTACAGCACACACATTTTGCTATTCTAGTAGACCTATTTATCACACACACACTGGGATGAGAGCACATTGTTTCACTGTAGTAATAATTTTTCTTTCCTAAACGCGGCTGTCAGATCTGCACCAACCAGGATATTCTAACAATGGGTGGGCAGGTCGTTTTCTAAGAGAACTGATTGGTCAGGAGGCGGGGCTTTAGTACTCACTAAGATCGTAGCCAGAACATAATCTGGTGCTGACCAGGTTAGTCGTTCAGCCTAAGTTACCATGGTGCCGTGGAGCACCGGACAACGTTGGCGCGCTTAGGACAGCAGACACTGATTAAATCCTGGAAGTTAGCGCGATAAGAGGTAATCTAGCGTCGTAGCATACCCCCAAAATGATGATAGAAATTATCTTGTTTAGAACATGAACTGAAAATTCAGGAGTCAGTCTTGGTCCCACATCAGGTGGGAGATGACCGTAATTCAAAGGGGGGACTTGGATTCAAACGTTAAAGAAAGGGGGAGCTTGAGCCAAAAAAAAGTTTGAGCACCACTGATTTACAGTATGTACACGTTTGCCTCTGTTTTCATTACAGCGCTGCAGAGAATGGTGTGTGACCGCATGTGTTCCGATGATGGATGCTGGGGCCCGGGGCCAGACCAGTGTCTGTCCTGCCGGTTCTTCAGACGAGGGCGCACCTGTGTGGAGTCGTGCAACCTTTTTGATGGGTGAGTATTTACCAAATGAATACAAAATTAATCAGTGTTGTGCTTCTCGTGATCTGAGAACGGTGACAATGTTGGATGTAACAATAATTTAAATGGCTTTGAATGAATGAATGAATAAATGAAGGGTAATCTTAGGCTCATGGGTACAGGGGTGTAATTGCTGATTGGCTTGAATGCAAAGAGGAAAATGAAAAAGAAGGAATGCCCCTTTTACCAGTCAAAGGGACGTTTGGCTGCACAGCTCCATCCATTGTCTGAAATCAATTTGAATACATTGTCCAAGTGCAGCATTTCATTGCGAATTGCCCATTCAGGCTTTCAGACGTGGGTATTTATTGCCGTGAGCTGGAAATGACACACATTTGCGACAAAGAGCCTCTGAGTGTCCTAAACCACCCACTGAGGCTGTGTTTTCAGAGGGATCATTGCAATAAGGTCATTGTTCTGTGTTGCCAAGAGGCACATCAAAAGGATTGCTGCTAACTCACCTGGGAAGAAATGTTCCTTTGTAGATGCAGCTTCCGGCCCTTCCTTTTGTGTTTTTTTTTTTTTTGTTTTTTTTTCTTTTGTTGCTTCTATTTGAATGAATGAGTAGATGTGGTGAATCACAGCACTTGAAAGCATTCATCTAAAATAAAAGCGTACCAGCAGCGTCTGCCACAACATAAATATGACTTTTCTTGCATCCGTTGACGTCGAACGCGTGTTTCCCCAAGAGAGTGGGGGGGGGAGAGGAGCGAGTACACGTACACGTGCAAGATTCTGCAGCGCGGTGAGAGCTAGCAACCTTCGGTCATGTTGACTTATTGCTGGTATTTTCCGCCGCCATTTGTGGGAGGGAGGCTTTGAAGTTTGCTGGGAAAAACAGCTCATAGCGAGCGCTTTGAAGAAGGCGAGGGAGCGGCGGCGCGTGGCAGCGAGCTGGCTGAGACGCTCTCACTTCCTCCACTGTAAATACAGTCAGTCGCTGGCGTTGAAAACCCACAGGTCCGCCTCTCTCCCAGTACCCTGGAACCATTACACTCATGTCTGGAGGGATTACATGGGGTCACAGACCTTTATAAACCTTGCTTGGATAAAGACTCGGATCGGGAACTCTTCAGTAACCTTTAGCCACTGCTCACGTTCTTGTTTTGTTGCCATTTCTTACCCTAAAATCACAGCCAATAGACTGTATTGAATTCCAAAAATGAAGAAAAGATAAATAAACAGGCTGCCAGTAATCCTCTTAAAAAGAAAAACTGTAATTGGAAGGAAAAAACCTTGCAATCTGCAGCTGCCTTGCCTCTGTTTAGGATTAATCTGCTCCTTTGACCCCTGATAATAAACCTGGAAAACAGAAAAGAGGAAATCAATCCTATTTATCTTGCCCCTAGTCCATGTGCTGCCTTGGGAGGTCTAATCAACAACTCTGGGTTTTTTATCCTCCCCAAAATCTGATATATTTGCTCTCTAAGAACATATTTAGTCCATCACAGATTGTCTTTATACACTACCATGGCAATGTGCAAATATTTCCTAAACTTTTTGTTTGGAGGTTTTTTAAAAAGTACAATACAAGATCTCAGCAATAAGTGACAGATACTCTCAGGGGTGGATTCACTAAAGGTTTAGGGGTATTAAAACCTGTGCAAACATCACTCCGCGCACTAGTCCATTTAGCGCGTTTCCCTCTAATGAATATGTACAGTAGGCGGATCTCACAAGGGGAGCAAAAATGGGAGGAAGACATGCAAATACTGTAAATGAATGCAGGGGAAGCAATGTAATTAATCAAAGCTGGAATTGAACTGCCTCTGTTTTTACGTACAAATATAGCACGGCCCACAACCAGGTGGTAACTGTCAAAACTTTTTGCGCAGTGAAATATAGGGGTGGTCTTCACCACTTCTGCATGTGCACTAATCATTGCTGCAATCTTAGTGAATTCCTCGCAGCTGGTGAGGAAAATGCATCACCTGAGGATTTAGGGACACAACTGGTTTATCATCCTTTATTTCAGATCTTAGTGAATCCGCCCCACAGTCCCTGCAGGATCTTCACCTAATTGTCCTTGATTTTTGTGACCATTTTTTTTTTACTGAATTTGGGGAAGTTTGTTAAAGATTTTGAGAAAAATTCCAGTATTTTGAAAAATTTGAAAGTTAATTAACAATTTGCGATTAAATGTGACATGAACTTTGGAAAACTGTGAACCTTGCAAATATTATAGAGATTGATTGAATTTGTGTCTTCAAATGGACTGAGATACCTACAATTGAATTAATTGGTAATTTACACGTCAATTACTTTTCCCTACGGGGATGCTTGGATGCTTTGGAAGGCCGGATTTGGCCCCCTTGCCTTGAGTTTGACACGCGATGTAGACATTCACACTAGATTTTAAATTCCTGCTACAATGCACATGTGACCTATTATATAAGTGACAGCAGCGGGAGAAATGCAGCGGACTTTGTGAAATATCGCCTGGATTGAGTTGTCCATCATATTGTTGGTTTCAAAATAACATGATTTATTTGAAAGGAAAGACATATTATGATTATTATTAGCGATGCACGATATTATCAGCACGTTAGCGGCATCGGTGACCAAGTGTCTTGTGACTCCAGGCGTGCTTGTAAATTAACAGAGGTACAATCTCAAAGTAGAATTATTCACTCAATTTAGCGATTTTGTTTCTAAAGTAGAATGCTTGGATCTTGTACAAATGATGTTTCTAGCACTCAAATTTTAAATGTAAGTACGTAGTAACCGTTGTAAGTATGTGACAGGATGTAATTTTGTTTCAAAGCAATTGTCACAAATAAATCTGACATTTTATACATAACGTAAGTCAAGGTGTTTTTTTCTTTTTTGCATAAAGAATGATTTCTGATGTAAGCAGAATAATTCTGGATGATAAATCTAAGTTTTACAGCATCGAAATATCAGGTATCGGCCATAAATTCAATATTGTGCATCCCTTATTATTATTATTGGTATTTTTTCCCAATGGGGAACACTTCCAGCCATGTAGGAGGCCAATCAGGAGGAACGGCTTGACAGAATATAAATGACCCCGGGGAGCACGCCTGCAGAGCGCTTTGTACCCCTCCTTTTTCTCCTACATGTGTTTCCTTTCCCTCTGACCAACAGAGGCGATATCTTTTTGTATTAAAGGCTTCCCTTAGACGCATCCTCCAGCCAAAGAATGTAGTTTATGGTGGAGCAGGGGAAGAAAAAGGAGAAAGAGATGCATAAGGAGCCATGGGAGTTCCTCCTGCTTCCTCCCAAAGCACCATTAATAAAAGCTAATACTATAACGTGTGTGTGTTTGAACAACTGGCTGTGTACCAGGAAACTTAAAGTAAAAAATGTTCAAAGATCTACGAGTGTCACTTCTCTTTACCATCTTTGTTGGATTGAATTCACCAAAAAAAAAATCCCACAAAACTGAGAAAATGAAGCAGACCTGCATCCCATGTGCAGATTAAAAGGATTTCCCTGCATTAAGAGAACCCTTATTTAAGTGTGCTTAGAGTATGCTTATTTTGCATTTTATGTACTTATCAGAGATGCATTACCTTTAAGTTACCTTTAAGTATATTCAGCTTGTGAATATGCAGATTTTAGTGATTTCAGCCTAATAAAATACCTTTCTCCCCACATCCATCATAGCTTTATAACGATAAAATGCAACACTGTTTTTTGTGAATTCTTACCTTTTTATAAAAAATAAAAAAAATATGTATCTATTGGTAGGATAGTTAACTTAACAAATCTATGTGAAATAAAGTTAAAAGTATATCGCAGTGTATATTATAACAAGAAAGTGTTCAATTAAATGAAAGTGGGTTAGAATTAGTATAGCTATACGTTTACCAAAAGCTTTATTTCATACTGCAAGTAAACTAAAATTAGTCCAATTTAGTCCCAAGAACTATTGAAATAGTACAAGTATACTGCTAGTATATAGAATAAGTATAATGCACTTTAGGTATACTTGTTTTTGATAAGCCCTGTTTGGGACTGGGTTCACTCTCTTCTGGCGGTGTTTGTGTTTGTGTGTGTGTGTGTGTGTGTGTGTGTGTGTGTGTATCCTTTGCATGGGCGTATCGATCGCTCTGATGTGAAAAGTGTTTTTGATCGGGGGCACTTGTTATCGACAGCAGCCAGCCTCTGCCCGCCAGAGACACCTCGCTTCAAAAGCTAAAATAATGCGCTGACTCGGACACAAACAAGACGGAAATTTATAGATTGGTCACTCCTCGCTTCCTCTTTCTCTCTCACACACACACACACACACACACACACACACACACACACACACACACACACACACACACACACACATCTGTGTGCACACATCACATAATGATTCATACTATGACCTGAGGCAGTGTGCAGCTCCTGCCAGTGTAATTGGAGAGTATAAACTCAAGATTGAAACCTCTATTGTTTGTTTTCCTTCACCTCAACCAGTGTGAGAAACAGCTGCACAGTGGTTGAACTGGCACAATAAGAAATGCAGTAGAACTATTTCTTACTTGGTGTTTTTTTTTTTTTGTGGGGTTTTTTTTCCAACCATTTCCCACTGGTTTGAGCCCTTCTCCTCCTCCTTTTCCCACACATCCTTCCATGATTAAAAAAAAAAAAAAAACAGCTCATCATTATTCATGATGCTTCTCTTTAAGCATACTGACCAAAGTAAGCCTTTAACTTGATCAAATGGTTTGGGGCAGCCCGTTGCCCCTTCACAACTGGATCCAGCAGTGCCTGAGGAAATGATGACACTGTATTACACATCCAATAGGCTCCACTGCTCAGTTCTTGCTTGTGTACACATGGAGAACTTCAAAAACCTCGGCTTAATCAATATTTCAAAGTGTGTACACTCTCCAATCTATAATACATGACTCTGTTTCTATCAGGGAAGTGCGGGAATTTGCCAACGGATCCGTGTGCCTGGAGTGTGATAGGCAGTGTGAGAAGATGGATGGGAACACCATGACATGCCTGGGTCAGGTAATACTCTACACACACACACACACACACACCTCCTTTTCCCTCTGCAACACAATTCACAAACACAAAGTGGAGACCGCTTTGAGATTAAAACCTCTCCTTGTTTTTTTTTTCCCCTGAATGCGAGATAGCGCCCTAGCTCGTGTGCTAGAGTGCATTTCCAACTTATTTTGTGGTGCTCCATCTTGAATTTCAGTAGATATAAGTGCTGTTTGCAGAGGTGAATGGTAGGTTAATGGGAGGAATGATAAACTACGCCGGCTACCTTCAGAGGCATGCATTTGGCACTCACTCGAACAAACACTAAAATAAGGACTAAAGGAGATTAGTTTCTGACCTTCCCGTTAAGGTAGTGCGCCAGTCTCGGATGATAACGCGCCGCGACTCCCTGAAATGCTACAGATTCTCTGAAATGTCAAAGGCAGACGATGCACGTTTGCACATGTGCACATGCTCGGATCTTATTCACTTTAATGTCAGATTACATTGAGAGATGGGTTTCAGCAACTGAGCTGAAGAGTCTATTCTAAAAGCATTATATGAAGTGCAGGTTTACCATATCTACCAAGTGGTTCCATACTATAACCACAATGAGCATTAATATCATCAACCACAGTTCAGTTAAGTATTACTAGGACTCAAATTTCAAGTGCATATACTCAATTTTGGTTTATTAGTGTCACTTGTACTCAGTGCTAAATTTGTAAGGGAGAGACAAAAATGTAACGGAATACAATTTTTAAAGCTCCTTTTGCTGACTAAATGACCCAATAATATCACGTGAATACAAACAACAAATTAACCTAAAAGTTTAATAAAAGAATGATGAATCAGCTTTAAAGAAGCACGGACAATCACACCATTATGGAACACATCTGCCATGTTTCAGCACCATGGACAGCGCAAAATCACCGCTCTTCACAACGGTCACTGAACTTTCAGGAAACACGAAAACCCACAAATACAAAATATTTACAAACTTTTACACCGTGACATAAGGCCAAAACTCCTCTAATGATTCAGTAGCAGAGCAGAAAATAAAAATACAATGGATGCTTACCTGTTTATTTGTCCGAAACAGCCAAAAAAAAAACCCCAGCCATTTGTATCCCCGCAACTGAGAGGTGACAGTAATACTATTTAGAATCACCCAATGCCCAAACTTGGGCATATTACATTGCACAAGTTCAGGCAGAAGTAATTGAGACGTTCCTACAGATTCATCGCTGTAGAACCAAACATAGCAGCAGGTTTTTCCCACGCAGGATTATTTTATTAAGCGAACCAACTTATTTGGTAGAACCCAGCGATTGTTGGGCTGACCTTTGGCGACAGTCTCATGGGACGACGGGGGGAATAAAAGATGAAGAGCGAGGAACTCCTCTGGTTTGATTTGGAGATGCTGCTCACAGCCGAGGAGTAAATAACAGCAGAGTCAATCATGCACAGACGCACATGCACACAGATGTACATGAAAGAACTCGGATATCAGCGTGCATCTGCACTGCAGCACACACACACACACACACATAAACACAGAAATGCGCTCCCACACGCCAAACATGCAAAGTGAGAATAATGTTTATTGATGACACGTGTCTGAAAGTGTCAAACTGTCCATCAGGCCACTGTGGTCGTCATTAGCAACCAAGCCTGATGCCAATCAGAAAAGCATCCAGAATGAATACACACACACACACACACACACACACACAAACATGCACACACAGAGCTGTAAAGACACGGCCGGTACAGGATGAGCACATTGGTGCACTTCACTTATTCATGACACTTGCAGCAACCGAGCTAGCTGCTCTGTTACCTTCTGTCATCTCCTCAATCACATCCCATGTGCAGCGCTCTGACACGACCTGATTTTTTATGCATTTTGCCAATTTGAACCGTGATGCAGCAGAATACGCTGCAGGCAATTTAGCTGAACGCATTATAAATCACTGAATGCAATTCATGTGGGCCCTGCCAGCTAAATTAGCCGTTATGAAAAGCGAGCAAACGACATGATTCACCAGGTGTGAATTGGTGTCTAGTCAAGTGTGTCCTCATCCATGACTGTCCTGACTTCCTTCCATGACGAGCCCTCTCCATTAGGGCTGAACGATATTATCGCAATATCATAAAACACAAATTTCTAATTGCAAAGGCTGCAATTTATTTATTTTATTTTTTCTTGCACTGTCCTGTTAAGTTCAGAGAGTGTTTAAGAAGTTCAGTCCTGTCATGTTTGCATGTCTCATGAAACATGAAGTTAGTTTGATATGTTGAAGAGGTAAAGCCACAGATTTGTTTGCTTTGTTGTTGTAATCTGTGCTTTGAAATGTATATTTTATATTTATTTAAAGTTTAAATCAATCTGAAATTGTTTATTATGAATCACATTGATTTATTGCTTGTGTTCATTGAAAAATACATGACAAAAGGCCTTTGAAAAAATAATATTCAACTGAGGAAAAAAAATTGCAATTAGATTCTTTTCCAAAATCGTTCAGCCTTTCTTTCACGCAATGTACTTTATTCTTTATAGAGGAGTTTCACCTACGTCACGTTCTGGGCAGTAACTCGGATGCACGGCCATCTTGGAGGCACTCTGAAAGTAAACACTGCGATGGATAAATGTCTGAAACCACAGAAAAGCTCCTCAAAATGTGTTCTAGATGCAGAGGCATACAGGGAAGGACTTGGTCACAATATTTGGATAAGTTAGGATTTATTGGTGGTGCAGATCCATACGTGTTGGATCACTGACGACACGGAGAGTCTTCCGTCCACTGCGTATCTTGATAACATCAACTACCTGGTTTTAACCCTAACCCAATCAGGGTCATCCTTTAGATAAAGGTCAGACATTTTACCTGGAATACAATGAGAAATAGAGCTCTACATTTTAACAACTGTGTTGCTACTGTAGCAGGCTATTAAATGTGATTATATTAAGTCTATAGTGCCACATGCAGTAGCTTGATATGAATTGTATTATTATTATCACACTAGAACATTAGTTAAGAGCCGCTGCTATCAACAATTCACTTACCTGACAATAAATGGGCCAAACAAATTCAGATGTTGTCCAGATTTTTCCCTCGTAAATCCTGGTTTAGCTTCGCTAACCACTCGCGCCTCCTTTCCTCTGATAACTGTTGACATTGTTCTCCCTGATTTGTGATAACTTTTGACAGTCTTTAAAACTCCAAATGTTTCTCACGGTCTGACCGATTGGTACAGCCAAATACCATTTCTTTTCGTTAGACGTTCGGGATCTGCTTTGTTTACCTGCTGAGTATCTCCAATATGGCCACTTCCGGTAAAAAACCCCTATTCCTTATTTCCAACCTGATAACCATCCATGTCCACGCCTCCTTCTCCTCCCAGGGTCCAGACCAGTGTGTGAAATGTCTCCACTTTAAAGACGGACCCAACTGTGTGGAGAAGTGTCCTAACGGAGTGCAGGGAGCCAACAGTTTCATCTTTAAATACGCCAAGGCCAACAACGAGTGTCATCCGTGCCATGTCAACTGCACCCAGGGGTAAGATGGCTGCACGCAGATGTTTGTTTTTAGAAGTAGGGCAAATATATTGAACTTTAAAGTGTAAATAAAGGTTTTGGCTGACATGCGTCAAGGCTTGAAATTCAAAAAATGCCTCGATTATGGAGCAGTTTAGACGCAGACAGTCACCGTCTAACCGCAGCCCCCATCAGTTGGTCCACAGGTTATAAAAGAGGCGGGGCTAAAAGCGGTGGTTTGTGACGTAAGAAGCCACTAAAACATCACGAACCTCCATTCTCAGCCAAAAGCAGAGTTTGATTGTAATAGTTGTAGTCGTCACGCTTTCATTTATACAACAAAATACTCCAAATTGAAATACTTTGACTAAAATGTCAAGAGCTGTACAAAAATTAATCACTAAAGTGTATATGACACCATTTTTCATGTCGACACTAAATGCAAGAACACACCCTAAACAATTATTGTTCAAATTTTAATGTTTTGTTTTTTTAAGCTGCGCCATTATTAAATCAGACACTGAATTCATCCCAACACCTACTGTGTCTACACCTACTAGGTGTTGTGACAAATTATGTAAAGAGATGGACTTTAATAGCTTCTTTTTTTTTTTTTTTTTTTTTAGTAATCATATTTATTTTACATGACTTGTACAGTTTTAACCAGAATGACACAACCAAAATGAAATATAAACTCCAAATCCACATTTCAGGACAAGCTTGATTTTATGATATTTTTTTTCCTATATTTATAACTTATTAATTTAAAAAAAACACGTCTAATGGACTTTTTTTTTTTAAATTAAAAAAAAAAAAATTACTTGGCAACATACAAGAAAAATGACAAACACACATTAAACTCTTGTTTCTGACTTTAATAGCTTTTAAATAAGCTATAATTACGCTCTTCATCATTTCATTGCTTGCTGTTATTTCAACAAACCCAATGACGGCTGCTGGGCGGACTTAAAAAATACAATGTTTTATTACAGGTTACGGACAAACCCAGCATTGTTCTGAACTTTTATTCCCAGATATCAGCATGATTTTAATTCCATTTTTTTTTTTGTCATAGAATGAGAATGTGTTGAAAATGGTGTTGTGTATGAATGGAATCAAAAATCATACGTGTTGTCAGAGTGTTTAGGGATGCTGGGCAGGTATGAACCCAATTGTTGAACACACACACACACACACTGATTGCTCGCTAATTAGCTCCATTGTGCACCATTTAACTGACGGAGAGCAGCCACATTCTAACAGATGTAATTCCTAAATTATCTTGGTCTATTAGTTTGCTATGTCCTGTGTTCACTCATGCACCATTACACACATGTATACTAGTCTTACACACACACACTCTGAAGCGTACAATAACTGTTTAGCTGTGTCTAGTTTGCGGTTCAAAGTCCTCTGCTCAAGGATCTTGAATTAATTAACCGCTACGAGACGACTCTAATCATTTCCAGCTTACCTAATATGAACAGCACTTCTAGACTATTGGCCTGTTATCAGCAGTGCGTACAAGTAGCTTTGATTGTCAGAGTATGTGGGTTTATTATGGGGGAATAATAGAGTTTGGTAAAAGGTCATTATTGACGGAGTTCAGGTGAAGCCAATACGACTACACAGGCTTCACGTGGATCCTTAAAAAGTATCAAAAGCCATTAAATGAATGAATTTAAAAATAAAGCCTTAAAATGTCTTAAATCAATGTTTCAAAAGTCTTAAATTTTAACACATAATGAACATGATTTTATGATTGTAATTACTCTCACATTTCAAAATAAATGGTAACATTAGTTTTTGAAAAATATATAGATAATTTACTGCAACATTGTGCAATCACGACAACCAACTTAATGGTTTTTTTTTTTTGTGTGTGTGTGTTTTATTGTCATTTTGTGTATTTTTGTGTTTTCCTTGCCCGTCTGCACAAGACACTGGGAAAAAAAATGTACCCTAACCTTTTGTAATTGATGTGGTGTTTGTTTCCTTGCGTTTACTGTGAAGTTGATCTTAAATTTTATTTCAAATGGCAATAAAAAGTCTGAAAAAGTCTTGATTTGAACTTGACCATAGCTGTAGGAACGCTGCCACATTGCTGAATTACACTTAGAAATGAAGGCTGAAAGTCATAGAATTTGAGTTTGATTTTTTTTTTTGCCTTCACAAAGCAACCACGGCTCCAACGCGCGCTGCCCACACTGAGTCGAGCTCACCAGCCCTCTGGCGTCTTTCACAAACATACGTGTTGCATTACCCACATCCTGGCGTTGGTTAGAGGCAAAGCCAAGGCATGAACCGTCTCAGATGACGTAAACAAACCAGTATTCAGTCCCATTTCTAATAGCTTTTACAGCAGATGCATCAGTATTTTTTATTTTAATGGAGAAAAAGACTAGAATAGAATGGTTTTATTTTGTTCTAATTTCCTCCAAACTTCACCAAATTTCATAGAGCAGTGGTTCCCAATCATTTTCATATCATAAGTATCCTCTCCATAATTTCATATGCTCTCCTAAACCAACATTGGTTCCCTAAGTCTTAATTTACAAATTCAAAACAATGAGTGGAGTTTAAAGTAGAATTTAGTTAAACTACAACTATTATGATTGCTTCAATAGTGAGTAAATAATACAGGCTCCTGTAAAATGTAGCTGATTATTGTCTCCTATTGTCAGAGGTGTGATAAAATGGCCTCTACAGCCTACGTTCCCAAAGTAGGGTACGTGTACCCCTAGGGGTACACGATGGCACTACAGGGGGTACTTGAGAGAGAGGAAAATTAACAAATGAAAGCATTAAAAATATGGGGTTTCACAATGTTTATTTTGTAGTTAAAAATGATAATCACACTAAATATTAACTGCAACTCACAAAACGACAACAACACACAAAATAAGAAAAAAAAATACCGGATAATAAAAAAGAACAGACAAACAACAACAAAATACACAAAACGACACCAAAAAGAAAAATACTATTATCAGCACCACACAAAATGACGGCAAAGACACACTAAATGAGAGAAAAATACACAAGATCACTACAAAATACACAAAAATAGTTACACAGAGTAACTTACGAAACGACACAAGAAACAACCAAAAGACACAAAACACTGAGAGAATAATTTAAATAATAACAACACACAAAAATGACAACCAGAACACACAAAATAAGAAAAAAATATACTGAAAAATCAAAAAACTGTTCCACAGCAATAAAATAATTCTATTTCAATAAAATACAAGAAAAAATTGTATTTTTTTTTGAGAAATCGTCAAAAATCGTAAAAAAAAATAGTCTAAAAAGGAAATAGATACATTTCCCCACCACATTTTGGGCCCTGGGTACAAATCATTTTGTGGGGCCCCTACTGTAAATTATAATATGTACACTTTGTTTCCTTTCGCCTGTAAACTATACTAGTATAAATATATACTGTAAGCTTTCTTTTTTTTCACATTAACACAGAGGTTCCCAACCTTTTTTGGGATCATGACCCCATTTTGAATATCCCAAATGTCCAGCGACCCCAGGAACTTTTTTTTTCTAGAATCAGTTTTTGATCATGTTTAATAACCCAGTGTGTTACCCAGGATTAGTGCACACAGTGACAAGTTAGTGACACCTGTATTTTATTTAAACTTTATATTTGAGAATAGTTAAAGTATCAGATACAGTTATTTGATTTTTATTGTGTGTGATGTTATTTGAAAAAAAATAATTTTAAAAATGAATCCAGTTTTACCTACTTTCTAACCCAATTTTAATTCCAGGCGACCCCACATGGGGTCCTGCCCCCAAAGTTGAAAAGAACTGCAATAACCTAACCTAATGACTACATATCCATTGCTTGCGTTCTACCATATATTAGTGGTTTATTGAATATTGTGTTTGTGACATATTTTTGCTACAATTTAGGGGCGGCTGATAATTATATATATATATATATATATATATATATATATATATATATATATATATATATATATATATATATATATATATATACTGTATTACAGTAAGCAAATGTGTACAAAAGTTAATAAAAGGTAAATATAGAATGATTAGAATCATGGGGACACCTCTGGACACCTCTGGACACCTACTTAAGAGTTGGTTTTAGTCTTCAAAATATGTATTTTTTAATAATTTCATTTCCAATTAAGAATTGACGTGCAAAAGGAATATTCTAGCATTTAAATGCGCGAGAGTGCGCAGTTATCATAAATTGAAATGATAAATTGCCTAAAAAGATGTGCTTTTCCTCATTTCACCTTTCCTCTCTCTCCGTTCTTTCCTTGCGTTTTTGACCTGGTTTTCCTTTCTTGAGAAAAGACATGGTTTCCTGCTGCTGTCTATCTCAGGCTTCTTGTCACATCCACAGCGCGCATGCGGGTCATACCATTTGCCCTGTTTTAAATGATGCAGCATGAATAATTGTTTTTAATGCAAAACTGTGATTAACAACCAGCTTATTTTAGAGAGTTACAAATTGCTCCATATCACACAGGAAACACAACAAAAATAACTGTTTTCCAACCCAAACCCCTCCTCCTGTTATGCTGATAAGCGGACAGTCGTGCTCAGGTTTCAATTTTCCCGAGGTACCCGCGCAGTGACAGCTGATTGACAACACGATGTTTACTCGTAACCTGTCCCACATTTAATGAATGATCTCTTTGGTTTCTGTGCCCCTGCAGGTGCGTCGGGCCAAGCCTCCAAGATTGTGTGGGGATGATGGACAGGTAAGAGGGTTGAGAACACACTATAGGGAGACCACCACGAAAGTGAGATCTCCTTTCCTCATGATGCTTGTTAACAGCAGAGTAGTTAGTCCTGCGCTTTGTAATTAATAGAAGCTTCTGTTGGGATCTAAGCCTTCCCATGGTCCAATTACACCAGTTAACTTATTCACAAACCACCGCTAAACAACATCTTGTAAAATGGAATTAAACACGCCGGTTTTCTTGTGGAAATTACTGCAATCGAGTTTCTAATTTTAAAGACAAACCTGAACATATTCTCACAAATGAACACATTTGTCCTTGACTCTGCAGCATGGGAGTGTGAGCAGCTCTGCAACAATAGGAAACGCGCTCATTGAAATGCACGGCGAGTTTCTCGTGTTTCCTAAAAGCCCTGAAAATAATCAAAGAAGTGAAATTGTCCTCGGAGGGATATCACTTGTAATGGGCCATCGTACCACATGGTGGTGTCGTGCTTAACTCTGTCAAAATGACAACAACAAAAAAAGGAAATACAAAAAGAATCAATGCTTTAAATCCTTTCTGCCCAATTAAAGCAGCCTCACGGTGTTACTTTACATCAGAGGTGGGCAACTATTATCACCGAAGGACCACAAAAAAAGTGATTTTCTGATCCGAGGGCCACAATATCAGAATTCATGTCAGAATTTAGAATATTGACCAATCTGAGCATTAACACAGGAACGAAAAATGTTTTTGTTGTCATTTCACGTGTTTTTGTTGTCATTTATTGTTTTGTTTGGGTTTTTGTGGTCGTTTTGTGTAATTTATTTCTCATTTTAAGCTTTCTGTTGTCGTTTTGTGTGTTATGAACCAATTTGTGTTTTTTGTTGTTCTGTAATTTTATGATTTTTCTCTCATTTGGTGTTTTTTTTTTTTTTTGTTCTTGTGGTTGCCGTTGTGTGTCTTTGAGGTAATTTTGTGTATTTATGTTGTCTAGTGTGTATTTCTGTAATTTTGCATCTGTTTTTAACTAATTTTGTACATTTACTTCAGGTGCCGCTCAAAATTAAAGCGAGGGCCTGTGGCCCCCGGACCGCCAGTTGTTTATATATGCCTTAGAGCATGGGTGGGCAACTATTATGACAGCAGCGGCCGAAAAACAGTGAATGTCTGATCTGGGGGCCACATTATCAAAATAAATGTCAGCATTTAGAATAATGACCAATCTGAGCATTAATACAGGGAAGAACTATATGTCTGTGTTGTCATTTCATTGGTTTTTGTTGTAATTTATTGTTTTGTTTGGTTTCTTGTGGTCGTTTTGTGTAATTTCTTTCTCATTTTGAGCTTTCTGTTGTCGTCTTGGGTGTTTTTACAGCTGTCATTTAGTGTATTTTCCTCTCATTTTGTTTGTTTTTTTTTTGTTTTGTTTTGTAATTTTATAATTGTCCTCTCATTTGTTGTTGTTTTTGTTCTTGTTGTGGTTGCCGTTGTGTGTCTTTGGAGTCCTTTTGTGTATTTATGTTGTCTAGTGGGTATTTCTGTAATTTTCTGTCTATTTTTAACTCATTTTGTACATTTACTTCAGGTGCCGCTCAAAATTAAAGCGAGGGCCGCATGTGGCCCCCGGGCCGCCAGTTGCCTATGTCTGTTTTACATAGACATGTTTATCTCTAGAGCTCCCTGTTTGCCTCCCCTTGTTCTTTTTCTCCCCTTCTTGACCCAATTCCTCCAAACCGCTGCATTACTATTCAGCACAAGGCTGGATATCCAACCTACAGCACACTTTAAACTTCCCTTCCTTTAAGTCCATCACAATCAATACCGTGAGCGATGCGGCGCCATCACACTGTGATACACCAGTCTTCCATTAGCTGCTAATGGCTTCCACAAGTAATAGAGTTTGTAACTTCAGGTGTTTTCTCTGATCAAATGCAAACAACGTATCAGGATGACAAAGACCTGGACAAAGGGAAATGCATGAGTCGCATTAGTATCAAAGGGAACGATGAAGGATGTTTGTGTTTTTATTATTTAATTTAAACCTGGATATCTCACATATGTTCAGACGATTTAATTCAACCTAATTAATCAGAAATTAAGATCAATTCTGGCTGCAAGGGTTGGAGGTCAATTACGTTCTGCAGTTGCAATTACATCTTCAATTACCCCTGTTCAATTATGATTACAGTGGCCAGCATTTACTGCAATTACAATTAAATTACAATGATGTTTTTATCCTCAGAAAGCCAGTTATAAATACGTTAAATTACAATTAATCACAATTACTGAGCCTGAAATAAATAACCTAATGAAAGTTCTTCTTGTGTTAGCTTTCTGTTAGCATCTCTTATATCAGAGGTAAGCAACTTTTATCACAGCGGGGGCCACAAAATGTGTTTGTTTGATCAGAGGGTCACATGATCAACATTTATGTCAGCATTTAGAATAATGAGCGATATGAGCATTAATACAGGAAAGAGCAAAGAGTTTTTATAGTGATTTTGTGTGTTTTTCTGTCATTCTGTGTATGTTTGTTGTTGTCTTGCTCGTTGTGAGGCATTTTGTGCATTTCCGTAGTCCTATTGTGTATTTTTCCTGTAAAATATGTTTTTTGGAGTCATATTGTGTATTTGTGCTGTAGTTTTGTGTTTTTTTGAGTAATTTTTATGTATTTCTGTCATTTTTTGCGTGTTCCTTGTCTTTTTGTATACTTTTGTTGTCATTTTTTGTGATTTTATACATTTTCTGGGTAATTTTGTGTAGTACTGTTGTCGTTTTGTTCATTTTTGTTGTAGGTTTATGTATTTTTTTATGTAATTCTGGTATTTTCCTTGTTTGTGAGTACTGTGGGTTTGCTGAGTCATTTGTTGTGGTTTACTAGTCTTTTTGTGTACTTTTGTTGTAATTTTTTGTGATTTTATATATTTTCTGAGTAATTTTGTGTACGACTTAAACACTTTTATTCTGAGGTTTGCACATTTCCCTTCAAAGGCCCTTTATTTTCCTCATATTTCAGCAATGTCCACAAATTTTCCCCCTCGCTTTTGTCTCCACAGGACGCCGCTAATAGCAGCTGGCATCATCGGCGGTCTATTTATCATCGTCATTCTGGCGCTGAGCGTGGCCGTTTACGTCCGACGCAAAAGTATCAAGAAGAAAAGAGCCTTGAGACGCTTCTTGGAGACGGAGGTGAGAGAGCAAAGGTCGTCTCATTACCAAACGGATGTTTTGTATGTGGGAAAGGTTTGAACAGCTCAGTATTTGGAAAGAATCCTCAGATAAGTCATTGTGGGGGAACAACTCAGATGATTTAAAAACTGACATTAGATTCTTGCTTTTTGTGCTTTTTTAATCCCTGGAAAAAGAAAATTTTAATCTAGAAAAGCTGGTAATCTAAAGCAGGGCTTCTCAACTTTGAGGCCAGGACCCCATTTGGAGTCACAAGACACTGGGAGTGGGTCACCAGATGCCTTCAAGTAACTAACAATATTTTCTGAACAATTTTAGCCCATTTGTGCTTTTTTTTTTTTTTTACCATTTTTTTGCAACTACACCAAACTTGCCATATTTTAACCTATTTTCATCACTTTTTCTTGTCATATTTTTGCTCCTTTTATGCATTTTTGCTACATTACTCCCATTTCTGACGATTCTCAATCACATTTCGATGACTTTTCTGCAGATTTTTACCACTTTACAGACATTTTCGACACTTTTCCACCTAAAGTTGCATATGTTGATCAATTATTGTCACTTTTAACCTCTTTACACCATATTTCATTCTTATTTTGCTAATTTAACCACATTCACAATTTGTTGTGCCCATTATTTACCAGACACTAATTGTTACTACCTTTTAAATTACATTACCAAAACCGCCTTTACCTTATTTCTGACACTTTAAAGCCAATACTGACACTTAAACCCATTGTTTTAAACACTTTTTCTATACATTTATGCCACTCTAATTTGCAACTTTGAACCAATATCTGTGGTTTCTAAAATCCCATTTCGCCATCATTTTTTGTCCCTTTTAACTCTTTTTATTTCAGATTAAAACAAGGATTCACATCTTTAAGATGACTATATATGATGGCGCAAATAATAATAATAATAATAATAATACACTTCCTGGAGAACACTGGATATTACTCAGATTATTAGATAAATGTGATGAAAGTCAGCTTTGCACAGCGCTAATATGAAGCAGTCAAACATTAGGGGCGTGTGACTTATAGCCTGGAGCGACTTATTTGGAGGTTGTTGTTGTTATTTTTTTAATGAAAATAGTAATTTTTTTGAAAACATACAATACAAGGCGATAGGTCTGCATTAGCTTTTGCAGGGTATTTTTATTTAACCTCTATTATTTAACCACACTGTTTATTATGGATTGTAATAATTCATCACAAGAAGGTACAATAAAACTGATTAGAATTCATGCTTGAAAACTAGCTGTTAGCATTACTAGCCTATTGAGATTCATTGAGACATAACAAGCATGCTCAATAATGACTGATAACAAGGGTGAATGTTTGTTGATTTCCCCACTAAACACTACAATCATGTTGTATTGTGCCAACAAACCAGTAAAGGGTTTTGGATCCCTGCCCATATTTCCTAACGCTTTGTAATAAATCTCCTTTTTCCTGTGTGATCCTTCACCTCAATGTTCCAGTGCATTTTTACAGATGAATGCCAAACAAACAAGCAGCTCTTAAAAGCAAACCTTGAAACCTTGAACCTTGGCCATGATCGCATGTAAGCTGAGAGGTGTCGGAATTATGCGCAGTCGCCGTTGCCCATTGATCCGGCCTTGAGGAAGCTTCTTTTCTGGGAAAGCCATAGCTAACTTGATATTCAAAGGAGAGCTGCGCGTGCTGGGTGCAGAGTTGTGATTTACTGACGGCATGTGGGTGCATGTTCTCTTCTCTTCTGCTGTAAGACGTTGTTCCCCGGTGTTTTTATTTTGTTTTTGCATTTGGTCCAGCAGTTACGCCATCTCTGCAGGTCTGCCAAGTGGCCTGGCTCAAAGGAGTAGGGTACACTTGTCAGTTTGCATGAGTAAATATTACAGGTGAAGGCAGCAGTGTTATAGACAGCTGTCAGGATTGTGGAGGCCTCATCCCAGCCACACACATCCATCTTAATCAGGCAGTGCATGTTCTGACAGTGTCCTGACCTGGAGGAAAGTGTTCATCCCAACTAATGTTTATTATGTGGGAAAAGGTTGTAAGGCAAGGCAAATGTATTTGTATAGCAGATCTCATACACCAGGCAACTCAATGTGCTTTACATGATCAAAAAGTGCAACAGAAAACATTCAACAGCTTTTTCTGTCAATTTTTGGCCTAAATTACTTTTAACCCAATTTCTGTGGTTTTTAAAATCCCACATTTTTAGCCCTTTTCTGCAACTGCACAAAACTTGCCATATTTTAACCTATTTTCATCACTTTTTCTTGCCATATTTTTGCTCCTTTTAATGAATTTTTGCTACATTACTCCCATTTTTGACACTTCTCCATCACTCCATTCAATGTCTTTTCTGCACATTTTTTTCCACTTTTAAGACATGTTCAGCACTTAAAAACCCTTTCCACCACTTTTCCACCTAATGTCACATATGTTGACCCATTATTGTCACTTTCAACGTCTTTTCACCATATTTCGTGCATATTTTTTTACATTTATCCACATTCACAAGTTGTCATGCCCATTATTTGCCAGTTTAAACTAATTATTCCTACTTTTTAAATTACATTACCCCAACCTCCTCATTTCTGCCACTTTTAAGCCAATATTGATGATTTGAACCCTTTTTATTTACCACTTTTTCTGTCTATTTTTGGCCTAATTCAATACTTTTAACCAATTTTTTGTGGTTTTTAAAATCCCTTTACTTTAATTTCAGCACTTGTAAACCCTTTCCACCACTTTTCCACCTAATGTTGACCCATTATTGTCACTTTTCACCATATTTCATGCTTATTTTGCCAATTTAACCACATTCGCAATTTGTCATGCCCATTATTTGCCAGTTTAAACTAATTGTTTCTACTTTTTAAATTGCATTACTTTAACCCCCTTAACCCCATTTTTGGACTGGGAGGAAAGTGTTCATCCCAAATTGACTTGCCAAAGTACCGTCACAGTCAAAGAGGGGGGGGGAGGGTGATTGGGGCTTTTTTTTGCATCTGTCATTGTAAAGTTACAGCAGTTTGACTCCACACTCCACCAGAAAATGTAAAGCAGTCTGAGAATCAGCATAGACACCCGAGTGTCAATGATGCAAAAGAAGTTCCAACAGGATGTGAAATATTCAAAGCACACAACAAAACATGAAAGCAGGCAGGCACCCCCACAGGATACTGAGAAACCTGAAGAGAAGAGAAGGGCAGCAGCTCCTGCATGACTCAGATTAATGTGTTTCCTTTAACATACTATGTGTATGCTCATCCTAGTATAGCACAATGACGGGGGTTGAAGGCTGTTGCATCTATTTTTATTACCGTTTTCAATAAGGCAGTCATAGACAACTTGTGGCTACAAGTCTCTCACTCTAATTCTGTGCGGCCTCTAGAGTAAACGCATAAAATGACTTCAGAAAATGGAAAAATACACTAAACAACAAAAAATACACAAACACATGATAGAAAATAATCAAAATAACAATAAAAAATCACAAAACGACAACAAAAATGCATAAAACTACAGCACATATACACAAAACCATTTCTTCGCTTTTGTGTTAAAGCTGCAGTATGTAAGTTTTTTTTTTTTTTTGCGTCATTTGGTCAAAAATCCATAATCATTTTTGAGTATATTATAATCCAAAGTGCTTTTAAAGCCACGATGCTGTTTATTACGCTTGATGTGCTGTTTTTACGCCCTCAATTTAATTTTCTGCCCTGAGCGCTCTCGCGTAATTAAGGAGGCCAAGGTCTTATTTTTCTGATGGCTTTATGCAATGTTTGGGTTAAAACTCCCGCCCCCGCTGTAAAGAATCATAGACTTAGATCAACGTCTGGGTCACTGAGCTATCCCTAAAAAACTAACTAGCCATTGACGGCACACTCCTAATAAACTCCACCCACATGAGACATTTGTGTCAGAATTGCAAAAAAATACATGTTTTCATGTCTCTAAAGCATCAGAAAAGTCCCTACTTTTGTCACTATAGTATCTATTGAAAAAAAGTCACTAAGAGCTAAATAGTTGGGTGCGTTCACGAGGATACCGGTAAGGGACGATAGGTTTCAAAACGGGGATGGGATGGTGGAGCATGGTTTTTTCCATACAACTCTCATGATTCTACTTACTGCAGCTTTAATGCTCAGATTGGCTCTTATTCTAAATGCTGACATTCATTTTGATATTGTGGCCCACAGATCAGAGATTAACATTGTTTTGGCCCCTGGTGTCATAATAGTTGCCCACCCGTGCTCTAAGGTGACCTAATTATGCTCAGTGATTAAACACAATTAATGTCAACAGCAGGCTGGCCTTCAGGTGAGGTCATGGGTTCAATCCCCACAGCAATGCTGAATCCAAAGTCCTGTACTGGATATTTTGGGCACATTCTAGAATCCCAGAATATTGAAGAAGCTACGCTCAGAGTCCTGGCATCATTCACTTTCCACACTTTCCTCCCAGGCTGATGAAACGGCTCGACAGGATTCAAACGGCTGACGAGCGTGGATTGTGTATTGAAATGCACAATAAAGCTCAGCCGGTGTCTGTGGATCGAGATCAAGGTTGTCTGAATGGTTTTGGGGCGGCTGAGACTTAACGGATGGAGGGTGTTTATTTAAATGCAGAGTTCACCCCTGGTGTCAGAGCAGGAAGACATGCTGTCAAAACATGATTAGTCCTCAGTCTGTATTTCCATAAGCCAGGGATGCATCTAAAGTCATGTTGCACAATGTTATGTATCACTACTTAAAGGTCCAGTATTATGCTGTTTTTCACACATCTCCATTCATTTTAAGGACACCAACTACATCGTATTTAAGGTTTATTTTCCCAAACTTTCGCAAACTTTTCTGGCGTTTTAGCCTCCGAAAAGTCACTTTCAGAGCGCTCCTAAAAACAGGCTGTTTTTTGCACCTTCATGCATATGCATGAGTGGGCTACTTCAGCCTGTGTGTGTTTATCGCAGCAGCAGTAAATCATTAACAGTTTTCCTTCTCCTCCTCTGACCACAATAATAGTCCATTTAAGATGATAGTCCATTATTTTGTCCGACCGCTGAGTCGCACTGGGTCACAAACATGTCAGGCGGTATAACGGCTACTAAAAAGGATTGTTGTTATGGAATTGTTCAGCTGGTCTCTCAATGCAGTCGATCAAATTTTTTCAACTCAAAGACTGGGCAGGGGTGAGCCTGCATGTCCGAGCAGAACATTTGAGCCCAGATACATGATTGATTCTTGGAATAAGTGGAAGTTCGTGTGTCTGTCCATGCTTTCCGTGGAGGACATCGACATGATTTTACTGCTGGAGACTGAATTTGTGCTCGCCTGAGTCGAAAATAAACCGTTCTATTGGCCTACCCCACACACCAGCTCAAGGCTGTGTCTTCTATTTCACCACTGATGTGTGAAGATTTGACCATCCACCCCCCATATGGTCTCAAGCTCTTTGTGATTGTGTTTTTGCTTTATGCATGTTTGCTGAAAAGGTTTTTTCCTAGTTTTACACTGACCTCCACAATAAGGAATTCAGTCTAAAACCTGCTTTTTTCTTCACTTATCCTTCTGCTGTTATCCCATTTTTCATCTAAATAGGGGGCGCCGCTCTTGTGGTGAACCACAGTTCTCCCGCTCCTGTCCCCCCATGTTATAAGTGTTATATGTGATTGTCTTTTCATGTTCTCTGTTGCCCTGAAACACGTGCAATGACAAATAAGGCGGCGGTGACTCAGTCCATAGGGACATGGGTTGGGAACCGGAGGGTCAAAACTGAAGTTGTTCTGGTAGGTGCCAAGGTGCTCTTGAGCAAGGCACCAAACCCCAACACTGCTCCCTTCATTGTAAAGCGACTTTGAGTATATAAAATTGATGTGTAATAATAATAATAATAATAATAATTTTAATAACTAAAGATGATTCTGATTCTGAGCTCTCGCTCTCGCTCTACGCCATAAGGAAGTAAACTCAACTATCAGCTGAGTCAGCTGTTTCAAACAATCACATGAGCTGCTACGTCTCTTTCTTGTCCTCAACGCCTCTTATGACCACAGGATTAATCCATTTAAGATGATAGTCCATTATTTTGTCCTAGTCGCATTGGATCACAAACACGTCAGATCATCCCATAAAGGCGATATAACGGCTACTAAATATGGAACTGATTGTCTATGTACTAAATTATCTGTATACTGAACATAAAAATATTAACTGTAATGTCAACCTGCCTTCGCTATGTTTGTTTTACCTGTGAGGTAGTTTGAGAGGAGCTCACATTCTTATGTAGGGTGGGAGGAGTCAGGATTGTCAGTAGGAGGAGTTTCCGCGTTGTGACGTCACAACGTGAGAAAAATATAACAGTCCCGTTTGGAGCTGACTTTTCACAAAGTGTGGAATAACAAGGGAGGGAGGAAACAGAACTTTTTCAACTGTGTTCCTCTGAATGCGGCTAAAGGGATGCATATCACGCAGCAAAACCATTTTAAAGTGATTTATTTTTCATAATACTTCCCCTTTAATATAATTGTTTCTATATAAAACTTTCCTCTCCCCTCATCAATAGACATTTTTTTCCTCCTCCTCCCCTTCCTTGCTCTCCATCTCTCTCTCTTTCACCTTGAAAAGAAAAATCCAGTGTCTAATCTTAAGCCCTCATGCTCTCAGTGGTGAAGTCGCCTGTGAAAACAAATTACTTTTCACAGACACACTCAGCAATGTCTCCGACAGTTGCTGCTCCACCCAGGGCCTTTAACTTTGACCCCGACCAGTGGAGCACGACTAATTCTCTTGGAATCCCCCACCTCCACCCCATCCCCCCACAGTTACTTCCTTCTCTCCAAGGGTTTCCTCTAAGCTGCTTTATGAAGACAGTGGCAATGTCGCTTTCAGCACCACAGGGTGGACAGCACCTGCTGCTTACAAGCAAAACAGCTCCCGTTGACTACACACACACACACACACACACACACACACGTTACATGTGTAATGAAATGTTCATCTTATTGTATTACGTATGACCAAAAAAATACATGTCAACTAATATCTGTATCGGTTTATTTGGATCTCCACACCCAATACAATTGTTTTATTAGTGCAGTACATAATTACAAAAACACAGCAAACAAACAACAACTTAAACAATTTACAAAACAAAACAAAAACAACATTTATTCAGTTGGACCGAGTTCCAATTAACAAACAGATGATTGGGTATTTAGCAATCAATATACGTTTACATTATATCAATATACATTTACAGTTATTAATCAATATACATTTATAGATCACTTAAAACTAATCAAACTTACCGTAAATCATTGTATTCAGTAGCTTTCATCATTAGACAAACCTAATATTTAAAGTTAAATAAAACTAAACTATAATATTCACATGTTGTTTTTTTAGATATTCAATGAAAACAAACTTTTTTTGAGTTAGTGACATTTTAGAAATCAGAACTTTAAAGTTTGATCACCAAAAACGAACATCATAACTTGCCTCATTATTTTTTGTAAGTCAATGCGAGTTTTGCATAATTCATCTCTCTGTTATTGACGAGTGCTTCGTATCATTTCAAGCTCATGGATTAGCAGTACATATGTGAAGAATTTATGTTTTGCAAGTGAAAAGTCTTCAATACTTAGTGCTTTATTACTTTGACGTAATTATAATTTGAAATATTTCTGTTGTAATCACAATTGAATTGTAATTAAGTTTAAATAATTGACTTTGTAATTGTAATTGGCATGGGAATTATACAAAAATTGTCAATTAAAATGTCATTAAAAGCAAAACTGGGGAACCATGTTACAGTTCTATGGCTTACATTATTATTTATTATTCAAGTTTTCCTCTCAGTTCTCTTGAGGATCGTTTTGTCATTAAAAAATATATATATATATAAATCGAGTTGTACACTGACACAAAACAGTATACATATATAAAACAATATTTTCATTGATTAGGAAGCCAAACACTGTAACCAGGAGATGAGAAACAAACTGGATGATAGTTATGATTTTTTTGAGTGTATTTTACAGCTGATTTAAGACGGCTATATTTTATGGGGTTATTTATTTCTGGTTCAGTAATTGTGATTAATTGAATTTGAAGTTAAGTAATTAAGAACATAATTGTAATTGACTTTCAGGGGGAAATGATAATTGTAATTGGAAAAAAAAATGTCAGTCACCCTAATCATTATTGAGTTGTAATTGAACATGGATAATTGAAGAAAAAATTGTAATTTTAAAAAAAATAAATAAATTTACCCCAATTCTGTCAGGAACCAAACTGTATGAAACCTTCCACTAAAACTAAAATGTTTGAAAACATAATTTGTTGTATTTTCTCATTTTATTGTTTGTTGTTATTTTACAGTATATATATATTTTTTTTTTGTCAAATTCTAAAAATTATCCTTTTTTCTTGTGATCAAAATAGCCTTCGTACCAGGGTTGGGGTCAGTTATAATTGTAATCATGTAAATGATCATTAATTACAATTATGGCATAGTTTTAATTGTAATTGAGTTTAGATAATTGACTTTGTAATTGAAATTGCCAAGTATAATTTAATTCAAAACTGGTGAACCATGTTGCAGTGCTATGTACAGTTCTACACATATGTAATTAACTATTATTAAAATATGTTTCATCTCAAGCTTTCCCACATTTCACTATTATGAAAAAAAAAAAATGTAATTTTGGCTTATACTGCCACAAAAACGCCCACACCAGAAATAATAAAACCTATATTTTCATTGATTAGGAAGCCTAACAAGGTAATCAATCGATAGGAAATAAATGAGATGATAGTTATTAGTTTTAAGTGTGTTTTACAGCTGATTTAGAACCCGTTATTCAGGCTCATTAATTGTTATTGACTTTGAGGATAAAAAATTATCATAATTTAATTGTAACTGAACATGGAAAATTGAAAACGTAATTGAAACTGAATAATCTAATTGACCCACAAGCAGTTTGATAAAAACTACACGTAGAAATGAACCCACCCACTGCGAACGCTCTGAGGCTTTTTATTGTGACGTGAGGTGTAGTTTTAGCGCGCCGCGTGTTTCAATTACACAGCACAACAAATGTAGCCTTTTGACTGGATAATGTGAACATTAAAGCATATACCCGAGGGTTTTGCAGTGCAGGATTGTGTTTGGGAGGCTCTGTTTACTTACTCAATGCACAATAATTCTATGAATGTATTCTAGCTGGAGGCTGGAGCAACACTGCCTATTTGTCCAATAAAGCGTCTGAATCCTCTTCGCCACACGACCACTGGAGCTCATTTAGCAAAGGCACGATGCATTATTAGCTTGTAAATAAAGTGGCGTAGTGAGTGCGTGAGGGTGTTGCTGGCCATGGGTCGACTCTGTATCTTATTTAATAGACCCTCTCCTATGCTATATCTCTCTCATCTCCGCTCAGTTGAGTCCAGCCTCGTCCTAATGAAACAATAACAGCTCCAGCCTGTCACCATCTGCTCCCATTACTGCTTCGTCACCACCACCCAGCGCCTCATCTCAGCTGCGTTCTTCTCAAACACTGCTTATTCCCACTTCTCATTGACGCGACGTATGCACAAACACGACGAGGCCAATAAAGCTTTTTCTCCAAAGAGCAGGATAGTTTGCTTTAGGGGAAGAAAAGCGGTTTTGTGCAGGTTTGGAGAATATATGAGAGCAGGAAGTGACCATGTGCACTGTGTCGCGGCCCCTAGCAACAGTAGGTTTAGCTCACTGGCGTCAAACTCATTTTAGTTCAGGGGCCAAATATAAATATAACGTAGTTTGATCTTAAGTGGGCTGCAGATTCCCAAGTCTGCACTTTTTTTTTTAAGATACTTTATTGCATTAATTTACAAACAAATTGACATTTTCACAGACAGCTGTTTGTTTACAGTATTTATTTATTTGAGCAACATAAAAAACACATGTACAGTACGTGATACATATTCAAAGAAGAAAGTGCTCAAAAGGAGAAGGTAGAAGTACAAATGGGTACAAATAATATTTTAAACTTTACATTTGGTTTTTCGTTATGTAAGAATACTATACAAATATATACAGTGCATATACATACATATTTTTTTATTGTTTATGTTCATTTGTAACAAAAGTAATGGAAAAATAAAGCAGAAAATTAACTTTTGTCATTTGTTCGTTTGTAACAAAATGAAATGGAAAAAATAAACCAGAATATTTACTTTTTTATCATTTATGGTCGTTCGAAACAAAAATAATCTAAAGTACACTGCATTTTTTTTTATTTATTAACCAAAACAGACAAAAACAGAACAAGAAAACAATAGTAATATATATACATATATATTTTTTTTTAAAAAAGACATAGATAAAATTAATTTAGGATAACTTTACTTTATTGATCCCCAATGGGGCGGACATTTGGACGTTGCAGCAGCTCCAAAAAAAAAACAGGAAACAGGAAATATAACAGCATCAAACATGAATTAAATAAAGGCAGGAAAAATGCAGTAGAATGAAATAATACGAGGCATAAACACTATGTACGTGTTCACTTGTGGAAAGACGGATCAGAAAAAACACTCACAGATTAGGGATGAATAAAACGTTTACCCTAAGTGCCTTTTTGTCTCACATCTTTTGATGAAACGATGTAAATGTGTAGTCTACTTAGTCTAATCTCAGAGGAATTATTTTTTTTTTTTTTAGGCTGGGCTACTGGACTCAAACACCCTCACTTTGTTGTTCTTCTTCTTGTTGTGTACACTAGTTAAAATTGTTACTCCTCTGTTATTCGTGAATGGATGGGGCTCAAATTAGGTAGCTATAATCTATGGATGTGTATGCATCAATGCTCGGAGCCCGATTTTTGATTTAGAATTTATTTGCGAGTCAAATATTACGACGGTTGGTGGTACATACCAATACATAAATGATCTTTTGTACGTGCCACGTTTTTCAAATGACTACGCCTCCGTTAGTTCTTGTTAGACCGGAATACAGTTTGGTATGAATACTCCATTTTAAAATACGACCCACCCCCCCATTTTCGGTATTTTCCAAATTTATGGGAACATAGTCGTGTGACATATTGTTTTAAAGGTAATTCAACATAGATTACGATTATGCATCGCACTATGTGATTAGGGGCCCTTTTTTAGTGTTTTCCATTAAAGATGTTTTCTAATTTATTTGTGAGTCAAACATTGCGATTTTTTCAAATGATTACTCCTCCAGTAATGCTCGTTTAATCGGGCTGTAATTTGACTTGGATATTCTATGAGCGGATGTCAAGAGCCTCTCGAAGACCTCTTTGAAGGGGGGGATTTCTAAATTTATTGGAACATAGTCGTGTGATATATCGTTTCAAAGGCAATTCAACGTAGATTATAAGTTTACGTCGCACAATTTAATTTGTTTGAATCGGTGGAACCGAGTCATTTCACTGAATTCTTGGCACTTGCTATTCGCCGTGGAGACGTTCCGCGGGCCCGGCCGTAGTTCATCAGAACTTGTTAATATAATTTTTTCATCATCTAAAGTTTGCTCTACCGTTCTCAACCAAACCTTTATTTGGGGTGAAATGTCCTTGTTGTCAACCTGCTTCATTCCTGCAACAAATAAAACATCAAAACGTGGCATATCCACCTTGTTTATTATTAATAATACATGTATTTCCAAAAGATTTTGATTTAGCTAGTATTTGTCAGTACCTTCTCGACCTCTTTCCAGAATTTGCTCACATGAGAAGCATATGTATATAGTTTGCTTTTTCCTCTCCACACCCTCTCAAACAATTTGACGTATAAATGATACATAAAGTATGTAAGGCACCAAATATCCAAGCAATAAGTGACAGATATCAGTCCCTGCATATTTGTTGTGCAATATGTATTGATATATAATTTGAAAATAGAAATCTGTTTTTCTGGTTGTTTTTTAACTAATTTAATTTATTTATTTGTCATTTTTTTTGCCCGCGTGTGCTGTCGCTGATGGTTTTATGACATATTGAGTAAGTGCTTGTATGGCTGAGCGACTGATATATGGTCTCATTATATTGTGTGATGGCCCTTGTTGAGCTGGGTGATTATGTCGCTGATAAACCGCCGTGAATAAGGAACCCGATCGGCTGATAGGCTCATTAAGACATGTATTGATCAGAGGCATTGACTTTCCCTGTGTGTGTGGTTTGCTGTGGGTGTTTGTGCTTCATTCCGCTGAGGATTTGCATTTGCTGTCAGTAAAGTGTGAACGCGGGGACTGCGTCTGGTGTGGACTGCGTCTGGTGTTGGAGGTTGATTCCCTATTTAGTTTATTAAATTAATTTACTAAAACCATGATAAAGCTGTTATTAAGTCAGTGATTCTCAACATGTGGCTCTTTATGTCTCAATTCTAATTATTATTCACCCAGAAAACCTTAAAAGGGGGAAATTTTTAAACCCCTTTATAGCTTTTTTTTTTTTTTTTAATTTTGTTTGATTTTCTGTATTTTAGTTATTTTGTAAATTTTTCTGTAGGTTTTGTGTATTTTTAGTCATGTGCAAAGTTGGTATACTTTTTGATGCTGCTATCCATTTTTTGTTCATTCTTTAACCATTTTTTTCACTTTTTATCCAAATAAGCTGCCTTTTGCCCAATATTTAACACTTGTTTCCTTTTTTCCCTACAATTTTCCTCTTTTTGTTCAAAATTTTTGCCCTTTTTCACTATTGTTTGTCACACTTTGTTCATTTAAGCTGCCTTTTTTTTCCCCACTCTTGTCTGTTTTTAGCCCATTGAGTCACTTATTACTCTATTCTTGCCACGTTTTTGTCACTTTGGACCATTTTTGCCACCTGTTAGTCATTTTTTGTCACTTTTCATCCAAATAAGTGACCTTTTTCCCAATAAATAACACTTTTTTCCTTTTTTCCCCTACATTTTGCCTCTTTTTATTCCAAATTTTTGCTCTTTTTTTATTGTTTGCCACATTTTGCTCATTTAAGCTACCTTTTGCATTATGTACCACCTGTTTCCTCTTTTTTTCTCAATTTTTGGCCATTTTAGTCAGTTTTCACTTCTTTCTTGCTACAATTTTGCCACTTATGGACCATTTTTTGCCACCTGTTACTCATTTTTTGTCACTTTACTTCTCACCCGGCTCGATCACCATCCAATCAATCTAACTGGACCAGTACGTTTTCAACAATCAATCCCTCTGTAAAAAGTGACGGGGATAAATTTTTGTTTGTATGAAAGTGCGTGTGTCACATCTCTGACTGGTGAGACGCGCCTGGGACTCGGGATCCTTTCCAAGCTGCTTTCCACGTGCCAGCTCCTGCTTCTTTATATTTAGTCGCTGAGGCTTTGTTCAGAGCTAGTGGGAAGGCTGGGGGCCAGGCCAGCTGCTGGGATGCTGATGTGTGTCAGCTGGCGTTGGCAGAGAGGAGGAGGCTCGTCATAACCTTGACTTGGAATAGTTTGGTATGTGCACAGCTGGTGAGGCGCTCGTCTTTATCGCCTGTGATGGCCGCCGACGCCTCGCTGTGATTGGCTTAGTGGTGGTGGGCACCGTGCAATCCAAACCGTTCACTGCCAGCCCTGACAGAGCTTCACTTTTAAATCCCACAATAATTTGTATTTCACAAATGTATAACTGCAGAAATAATAACTATCTGGCAGGACAATCTCCCTGTTTGGCTGCCTGTTTGCTTGGCCACAAATCAACCTTTGTGTTCACCTCGTGTGGCTTTTGCAGAAAGCTGTTGTCTACTTATCGTTTAAACAGAGGGGTCTCACCCTGCTGCGAGCGCTAGCGGCTAATCAGCAGTCAGAGCATCAGGGGCCAACAGTTTTATAGTTAAATTGTTCTAAGTTTAAGCCGAAACTTTCAAATAATGCTGTAATTTCACTTTTCTTTCTTAGGTTTTTTTCATACATAATTCCAAAATGTTAAGTTTGTTTTCTTTTTAAGGTTTCATCCCTAACCTCAACTTGATTGAACCACTTTGTGCGAAGATTAGAATACATAAAATATATTTGCAACCTGAAAAAAACAAGAATCATTGTTTTTAAGCATTTTGTTTACAATAGATCAGAGATTGGCAACTTTTATTACAGTGGAGGGCACAAAAATGTGATTGTTTGATCTGAGGGTCACATGATCAGGATGCATGTCAGCGTTTAGATGGAAGAGCATTAATACATGAAAGAACAAAGGGGTTTGTGTGTTTTTCTTGTTGTTTTGTTTATTAGTTTTCAGTCATGTTTGTGTGTTTTTCTTGTAGTTCTACATGCTTTTCTGTTATTTCTGAAGTCCGGTGTGTTTTTGTAATATTTTTGTGTGATTTTCTGTATTTTTGTTGACATTCTGTAATTTTTTATGTAATTTCTGTGTATTTTTTGTCATCTTGGGTACAATTTGTATTTCTGGTCATTTTTATTTTTCTGTACATTGGTATGTTTATTTGAGTAATTTTGCACATCTTTATTGTCATTTTGTGCATTTTTAGTGTCTAGTGTTAGTTTTGTGTATTTCTGTTTTGATTCTGTATGTATTTTTGTATTTCTTTTCAAATGTTTTGTATGATTATTTCTGTAATTTCTCTATGTTTTGCATGTTTATTTCTGTAATTTTTAATGTTTTGTTTGTTTATTTATGTAATTTTTTAATGTTTTGCATGTTTATTTCTGTAATTTTTAATGTTTTGTTTGTTTATTTCTGTAATTTTTTAATGTTTTGCATGTTTATTTATGTAATTTTTAATGTTTTATGTATTTATTTCTGTAATTTCTTTATGTTTTGTATGTGTAAAATGTAGAACATCAAAGATGACACTAAAGCCTGTGTTAAAAACCAGTATGACTCCCTCCTATCTAAATAATGAAAGTGAGAGTAACCTCCATGAACATGTGTTCCCCAGCTGGTTGAGCCCCTGACCCCCAGTGGAACGGCCCCAAACCAAGCCCAGCTACGAATACTGAAGGAGACGGAGCTGAAGAGGGTCAAGATCTTGGGTTCGGGAGCTTTTGGAACGGTCTACAAGGTCAGTATTGGTTTATTTTGCAGAACCACTAACTCTGCAGCCCTGGTTTAAATGTGCAGCTTCCACCCCATAAATCAAACAACAGTCTGTCTGGAGCTGGATCATTCCTCCACAGCCTAAACAATAAGATTAAACATTTCTATTTCCTTTAGCTCAAAGACCTGTCTTTGTATTGGTCCAGCACTTTAGTCGATCCATTTTATCAAACGTTATCCTCAATATTGTATCCTGCATGTTGCAGCTTTTTAGAAAGATATACTTTTTTTTTTTTAGAGTTTTTTTTATCAGCTGTTTATGGTATGTGAAATGTGTCATTTTATTTTTTATTTTTTTATATATAGCTTTCTATGCTCTGTTCTAACAGAAAAAAATGTTATTTTAATTGAAATGAAGTAGAAGAACTGTACACAAGTATAAGTACAAGTAAATCAAACATAAAATACACAAGTACAAGTAT
Organism: Gouania willdenowi; assembly: GCF_900634775.1. NCBI lineage: Eukaryota > Metazoa > Chordata > Actinopteri > Blenniiformes > Gobiesocidae > Gouania > Gouania willdenowi. The sequence goes on from NC_041045.1 coordinate 8,738,322, forward strand.
AAAGTAGCTAATTAAATTAAATAGGACTCAAAGTAAAAGTTACTAGTTACTTTCACCCCCCACGTTTATTGTTGGTAGTAAATATCGGTATCTGTATAAAATAACAGATATCTCAAAATGTACAAATCATTTAAAATAAAATTACCAATAAATACATAAACCACCAATGAATTCAATTCAAAATTATCATTAAAAAAATGCTCAGTCTCTAAGTATTTTTTCAAATTTGATTGTATTGATTATTTAAAAAGGACAATGCACATTAATAAACAGACATGCTGTAAATGAGCCAGATTTAGCCAAAAGAGGCGTGTTTTTATCTAGTGTCCCTGACCAGATTTTAAAAGGCAACTTAGAATATAAATGGTATTAAAATACAGAGTTAAGATGAACAATGTACAGAAATATAGAATAAAAGGCTGTCAGTGTGAACATAAATGTATAGCTACATTTATGAACTCTAAAACATGCCAAAAGTGCCATGTGGGTAACAACATAATATGTAGAAACCACAACCTGAACCTAATAAAGTGGCACAACTAAGAACACATGGATTATGTTCAGTGTGCCTATAAACATTTCAATAAGTCACTCAGTAACTGTTGGGTGTAGAAATGTAACAAAGGACGTATTTTGAAACGTACTTAAGTACAGCTCAGTAACTGGGACGTTGCTTGCTTCCTGTAGGGAATCTGGGTCCCAGAAGGTGAGACAGTGAAGATCCCTGTGGCCATAAAAATCCTCAACGAGACCACGGGACCGAAAGCCAACGTGGAGTTTATGGATGTGAGTATTTATCTGTTTACAGTCAAACACTGGAGCTCAACACAGAAGAGAAGGGTTGAGACGAGAGCATGTGGGGGTTATTGCTGCTGCGTTGATCCCATTTCAGTCAGCGACTGTAATAAAGTCAGCTCAGCTCTGCAAAGTGCACTCGTTATGTGGCTCGGCTTTATTGGAAACCACGAGCAAAAGGGACTAACTCTTCATTTCACACACACACACACACACACACACACACACACACACACACACACACACACACACACACACACACACACACACACACACACACCTGCATGCTTTAAAGTCTTCATATGACACACACTTTCCACTTCTAGTGTCTTAACAGCTGTTGTGTAATAACAGTGAGGGCCAAAATGATGTTATTATCTGATCAGAAAGCCATAATATCAACATTAATGTCAACATTTAGAATAAAGCATTCAATCTGAGCATTCAAATACTGTTTTATGGGATTTTATTGTTGTTTTGTGAGTTTTTGGTGTCATTTTGTCACATTTTGTGGTTGTTTGGTGCATTTTCTTAAATTCTGTGCATTTTTGTCATTTTGTGTGTTTTTGTTGTTTTTTTGTCTTTTTGGTTCTTGTTTTCTGTGTTTATCGGAGTAATTATGTTTTTGTTGTCGTTTTGTAATTTTTCTAATTTTGTGTCTTGTTGTTTTTGTGCATTTTCAGTCTTGTTTTGTAAATTTCTCCATCATTTTGCATATTTTTCTCTGATTTTGTGCTTTTGTTGTCATTTTGTGCATTTTCAGTCTTGTTTTGTAAATTTCTCCATCATTTTGCATATTTTTCTCTGATTTTGTGCTTTTGTTGTCATTTTGTGCATTTTCAGTCTTGTTTTGTAAATTTCTCCATTATTTTGCATATTTTTTTCTGATTTTGTGTTTTTCTTGTCATTTTGTGCATTTTTAGTCTTGTTTTGTAAATTTCTCCATCATTTTGCATATTTTTCTTTAATTTTATGTGTCTTTGATGTTGTCTGTTGCGTTTTTGTTGCTGTTTCAAACATTATTTTTGTTGTCATTTTGAGCATTTTCCTTCTCATTTTTGACATTTCTCCATCATTTTACATATTTCTCTCATTTGGTGTGTCTTGTTGTTTTTGGAGACATTTTCTGTAATTTTGTATGTTTTTTGAAGTCATTTATAAATTTTCTTAAGGGGTTGCACAAAAGTAGAGCGTGGGCTTAATGCGACCTCTTGTCCATGTGTATCTGATATCCGATAATTATTCATCAGACAGAAGCTGATGAATGTATAAATTATCTTTATGAAGAATCCTTGTAAATTGTACCCGTCAGTAATTGTTGAGACCCATTTTAGCAGCCAGCGAGCACACAAAGGAAACCATTTAGTGAGTATGCAGAGGTTCACTCTCCATTGTTTGAGGAGTCTATTCTAGTTCTGTGTTTGTTCTTTCAAACCGACAGGAAAAAGAACAAGCAGGAGTGTGTGCATGTCCTCTTATTGCAGTTTGAGTTATTGCAATGCTTTTACTGCTAACGTTAGGAAAACAAATAGTATTTGAAGCTTTATAGATAATGGCTGACATTACACTGTCATTAGAATGACATGAACACCTGTCATTAGCATGAATAAGGTGTAATTAAGGGTCTTTTGTTACCCTAACCCAGAGGTGAGCAACCTTGACCTCAGCCGGGGCCACAAAAATGCGATTGTCGGATTTGACGGCCCCATTATCAACATTTATGTCAGCATTTAGAATAAAGACCGTTCTGAGCATCGCTACAGGAAAGAACAATGAGTTTGTGTTGCCATAACATGTGTTTTTGGTGTCATTTATTGTTTTGTTTAGTTTTTTGTCATCGATTTGCGTATTTTCCTCTCATTTCATGTTGTTGTTGTTTTGAGTGTTAAACGTTAATTTGTGTATTTTTGTTTTTTTGTTTTGTTGTTGTCTAGTGTATATTTCTGTAATTGTGTATGTTTTTTTTAAGTCAATTTGTGCATTTACTTTAGGAGACACTGAAAGTTGAAAAAGTTCTGTTTCCTCCCTCCTTTGTTATTCCACATTTTATAAAAAGTCAGCTCCAAACGGGCTAGATGGATTTTTCTTGCGTTGTGATGTCACAAAGTGGAAACACCTCCTCCTGACCTTCCTGGCTCCTCCTATCCTATAACAGTGTGAGCGAGGCAGGTTGATATTACAGTTAATATTTTTATGTTCAGTATAGAGATAATCCAGGATATAGATAAACCGCTCACAATCAGTTTCACTTTTGGTAGCCGTTATACCGCCTTGTATCCCAATGTGATGCAGCGGTTGGACAAATCAATGGACTATCGTCTTAAATTGACTAGTTTTGTGGTCATTAGAGGGGATTATGACAAAAAAGTGACGTAGCAGCTTTTAAATGGACTATTGCTGTGGTCAGAGGAGGAGAAGGAAAACTGTTAATGATTTACTGCTGCTGTGATAAACACACACGCTTCTCATACATATGCACAAAGGCCCAAAACACAGCCTGTTTTTAGGAGCGCTCTAAAAGTGACTTTTTAGAGGCTAAAACTCCAGAAAAAAGGCGAGTTTGGGAAAATGAACCTCAAATACTAAGTTGTTGGGGTTTTTAGAACAAATGGAGATGTGTGAAAAATAGTATAATACTGGATCTTTAATGACACCTTATTCATGCTTATAACAGGTGTCGTGTCAATAATGTCAGCCTTATGTATACTGCTTCAAATAAAGTGTGACCAAAAAATGTATGCGCATTTCCTTTAAAAATGTCTCTAAATGACCTGATCCAGAGTAATAGTTTTAGTAGCTCGTAGAATTCATCTGGGTTTTTTTGTACATTTATGGCTAGAAACGGCTGATTTTTGTTGTTCATAGTAGATGTTAATAAAAGTGGTCCCACTCTTACTGTCGATGAACGGGATTGTGGGTATTTTGATGACAATGGGGACGCAGCTGTGTAGGAAAGGCTGCTCGTGCACTGAAGTGTCCTTGAATAAGATGGGATCACTGCAGCGACAGGAGCACACAAATGGGTAGATGTTGAAATCCAATGCTTAGCTACGCTAAATATTCAGATATATGTTAATATAAACTTACTGCCACTCCAGTGAGTTCACTTTTTTTCTTCTTCTTCTTCTGTTGTCATCCTAACACAATTTAGCAATTTCCACAATTTCTTCTCCTCCACTGTCTCACATTTTCCATCCTCTTCTCACGCGTCCCTCTCCACCTCTCTGCGTGGCTCCCAGCGGGGGGTCTCCGTCCATCCTGAGCCAATATGCTCTGTCCGCTTGCTTGTTAAACAGCAATCTAAAGGCAGGCTCACGCCTCGCCACTGAGAAACTAGCAACTGGAGTGCCAGCTCCAAACACAATCGCACACACATACACACGTAAGCGCGCAGTGGTAGAAAAGTCTCGTTGGGTAGCGGCGGCGGTGGCTCGGCCTGTAGGGGACGCACACTGAGTTGCTAGTGTTGGCAAATACGTGAGCAAGTTGATTATGTGACATGTGAAATGTAGTCATGGTCTAATCTAGTGCATGCACACACACACACACACACACACACATGCAAACACACTCACAAGACTGTGCCAAAGGTGTGTGTGTGTGTGTGCGTGGGAGTCAGGGAAAGGTGTGTGAGACGGTAACAGAGGGTCAGGCGGCAGTAATGGAGGTCAGCACTGAAGAGATGAGAGTGACCGAAAGCTACACACGCACACACACACACACACACACGCACACACACTCACACTCACACTCACAGACACACACACACACACACAGACTGACATCCTCGTTACATTTGCCCTTTGAGAACAAAGCCAGTGCAGAGGTTTAGCCTCGTGTAGTTCACAACTGTGAGGTCTTTGGAGCTCATGGAGGGAAAATTAAAGATCTTTCTGTTATTTTCTGACGACACACACACACACACACACACACACACACGTACGCACACACACACACCTTGGTCCCTTTTTACCGGGATCCCAAACGTGTGTGAGGTGCGTACGGTGGTGGTTTTCTGAAGCAAGGTCACCCAACGAGGTGCTCAAATCAGAGCACTGACCCATCTGTGACCTTTGCCCCACCCCTTCCTGCTTAGCATTAATCTTCCAGGCTGCGTCCAAATATTCTTTCCTATTTCCTTTCCTATCCACTGTTCTGTAACCCTGAAAGTGTTTAGGAGTGTTCCAATTCTCTAAACGCTAAGATAAAGGGGCTCAATGCTTCCTTTATAACCCCCTTTAGCCTATCAAACACTGATGCATCCTTCAGATCATAACTGACATAAAAAAGGATCAGAGACATTTTTAGCCACATTATGTTTTATTCAACATAATTCATATGAGTGAGTAGAAGGTGAGTGTGATCAACCATTCTCAATGTTCTTTTAGTTTTACATTTGTTCCTCGTAGCCTGGTTGCCTCTTTTTCTTTGATTTACATTCAAACCTTGTAATTTTTGCGATTATATCAGCGGAAGGTGTTATAAATGTGCTTTTTGTCGTCCATTTTTGGAAATGTGTAGTTTTTTCACCACGACAGACATCACTAACCTTCACTGCCGTGTCGGATTATTGCGTCAGGAAGTGCGTCTGATTGTCAAAACAAACGTTATGGCCTTTTCTTAACACCTTTTCTTAACCCTGTGACGTCATCTGTGGGGTTAAGGAAAATTGGATAGGAAAATAAATAGAAGGGACTATTCGGAATAGGTGTCATTCCTTATCCTAACCCTTCATTACCCTAACCTTAACCCTACCGAACCCCACTGGATCCCTCCACCTAACCAAAAAAATGCCAACATAGCTCCAAAGATGTCATACTTTAGCGAGCGACACCTAATGACAGCCTTCATGACACATTAATCATGCTAATGGAGGATAATGTCAGCCTTTATGTATAAAACTTCAAGTGTTACCAAAAGTTTTAGTCATTCACACAAAAATAATTTGCAAGGGTAACAGTAACATTTTTGGTGGAAGTCCTTCTATTCTTAGGGTTTGTGCGTCTTCAACTGATCTTGATTTACTCACTAACTTCTGCCACCAGAGTGTGTCAGCGCACTGTTTAAGGGAGCGTAAAGGTTCCTTAGGAGAGCTCTTCTTCTCTGCTTTATTGTCTACTACTGAACTACAGAGTTGGAACTGTCGCCCCTGCGTTCACAACAGTTTTTTTCACTACGAAAAATGTCCATAACCTATTCAGACGCAGCCCCATTGTCCCAAACCCCCACCCCACCACCCACTCACCCTCCAAGCATCTACTCCTATCCAGTCCTCTTTGCTCTCCAGCTGTAGGCAAAGCTGAGTGTTTGTGTCTTGAGTACGAGTGTTTTATGAGCTGCTTCTTGGAGAAGGTGGTTGCATGTGCGAGTGCCCAAATCAACTTGAGAGGAAGTCGGGGACGAGTGGGTGTTTTTTTTTTTTTTTTCCTCAACATCGCTCGCAATGCATATCCACGCCTCGACCGTGAAACCACTTCATCATCACACGTCCTTCTGCTCGCCGCACTGCTGTAACAATTAGCCAACGAGGAGTCCCAACTGTTCAAACATCTACGTCCATCTGCTTCAGACAGAGAGATGAGAGGACTCGGAGTAGAAAAAAAAAAAGCTTTTACACGCTGACTGAAAGGAGAGCAGCAAATAAGACGTGAGATGAAACGCGCTTAAGCAGGCATGACTCACATAGTGCTTCTTTAATTGTCTTCATTCAAACTTAAAGCACCGCCCTGTCATATACATGATGAATTATAGAGGACAAAGGCTGCGTTTGTACAGCTTTTAGGAACAGTTTTCTCACTGTGAGAATACAGATACAGCCACCATCCCACTAGTCCTAATTTATGGATCAAAGCCCTCACAGCACGCAGCCTTTGGGGTACACTGGATTATATTAATGGATGCATGGTCAGACACGGGGAAAAAAACCAGCTAGTGGAACATGGTGTATTTTCATAAAAAGTGTCTGGTTCAGTCTTCTTAGTTCCTGTTTTGTCCTCCTCCCCCCCCCCACCTCACCCCTCATCCCCCTCTCACCCAGGAGGCCCTGATCATGGCCAGCATGGAGCACCCCCACCTGGTGCGTCTGCTGGGAGTCTGCCTGAGCCCCACCATCCAGCTCGTGACCCAGCTCATGCCCCACGGGTGCCTGCTCGACTACGTGCACGAGCACAAGGACAACATCGGCTCACAGCTGCTGCTCAACTGGTGTGTCCAGATCGCAAAGGTACGACACGCACCTCATGTTCAACGTTTGCTGTGATTTCTCAGGTACGGTGTTTCTAAGCAACCATAGGGTCTGTAAAGATGTTGGTTGATCAGAGATGGGAAACTTAACACATTATCAATAATCTGAGCATTAATACAGGAAAAAAGGACATTTTTTTAATGTCTGCATTTTGAGTGTTTTTGTTGTATATCTTTTGTTTTGTGCATTTTTTAAAACATGTTTGTGTATTTTTCTTTTCCTTTTCTACAACTTTCTCACAATTATTGTATTTTTATAGTCATTTTGTTGTTGTTTTGTGTAATTTTCTCAAATTTAATGTGAGTTACTTTGTGTATTTTTGTTTTTTTTGTGTTTATGGAGTCATTTTTGTGTAATTTGTGTTTTCATCTTGCATATTTTCCTTGCATTTTGTGTTTTGATGTTGTCATTTTGTGTATTTTTCTACAACTTTCTCAAGTTTAATTTTTTGTTTTTTTGTGTGTTTGAGTTAAATTTTTTTTAATTTTATTTTATTTTTTTCAATGTCTTTCTCTCACGTGTCTTGCTTTCCTTTTCTATAACTTTTTCTCATGTAATGTATATTTAGTCATTTTGTGTATTTTTGTTGTCATTTTGTATATTTGACTCTTGTTTTATAGTTTTTTTGGTGTCATTTTGTTTTTTTTGCTTTTGTGTTTTGAAGTCATATTTGCGTCTTTTTGTTGCCCCTTTTTGTACTTTTGTTTTCTCTATAACATTGTCTCGTTTTAAGTTTTTTGTGTGTTTTTGTTGTCCTTTTATATGTCTTTCTTTCATCTAATGTGAGTTTTTTGTTGGTCATTTTTGAATTATTATTTTGTATACCTTTCTAACATTGTGTTTTTGGTGTCATTTTGTGTATTTTTTGGAGTATTGTATATATTTTTGTTCTTCTTTTGTGTATTTTTCTGTCATTTTGTGTGTTTACTTTGGGGGCCATACAAAATCAGGCCGCCAGTTGCCCGTGTGTCTTTTGTGAAGCATTTTAAAGCTTTAGACTCAGATTGTGTTAATTTTTCTTCCGTTATTTTTCCTGCTGATTCCTAATTATTTGGTGACCTGGCTCGCTGGCGATGCCTCCAAACAGCAAATAGGCTGATAATAGGCCAACAATCTCACTCAAATTGACTGACGGAGCAGGAAACTCTGCTGAGACATCTTGATATATTATATGTACTTTTGCTTATCCTAAGAACATTTAGGTTGTGTTTGCTGATGGTGCCAACGCAGCCAACTGCTCGATGGCGTGCGTGCCAGGTATGATTTAGGTCCTGCGTTATGAGTGGGTGTGCAGCAGGGTACGATTAGGAGGCCGCTATCATATATTGGCTGTGCAAGCAGACGACTGCTGTGATGCAAAGACTTGACCCATCAGGCCTGAAACCAGACAGCAGATGTTAATATTTCATTTTGTGCCAACACTGGACAGTCACTGTGCTTTGACTCAAGAAAACGGACAAAGAAAGGAACAGTTTGGCTGTGCTTTTGGGAAAAATTGGTATAGATATCATTTCCGTGTGCAGTCTTGCTGGTTATTGCAGTAATGTGGATAGATGGATGGTGTATGTGTGCTTGTTTTCCTCTGGCCGCAGACCAAACGCATCATTTATCAGGATTGGCTTTATGACTCTATGGAAGTGCTTGGGGGAATTGTCACTGATAGAGTAACTACAATATGATTAAACACAGAAACTGGCTTGTTTTTCCCTTTAACAGTTTGCTACTATTAAAAAAATATGATTTATTTCTTTCTTTATTTGGTTACACACAAATTATGCAATCAATCGTTATTTTTTAGGGGTTTGCAAGTGAGTGTTGTTTTTGCTTTTATAAATATCTAGATTTCTTCAAAATTTATATTGCACTTGTATGAAGAAAAAATAGAAAAAAATGAAAGAAATAATATATGTATATATATTGCATTTGTACCTTATGTATAGTAATCTCTCAGATCTGGACAATGTCATGTGAAATAAATGAAAGCTTATCTTGGGTTTTTCAGAATTATCTTCACTAAAAAACAATGTGCTGACACTGTTCTCGTAATTTTCCCTTAGGTCAGCGCTCCATCACACACCAGAGTTTTGACATTGGTTATTATTGGTCAAAGGCAATATCCTCTTTTTTCTCCTCCCTGCAGCTGGATGTAACAGGGTCATGTAGTGGGTGGGAGGGGCTTAACCCTTTCTTCTCCCTTGATGGATGACGCCGCGGCGCTTGTGTAACAGGTTGCTTAAATTGGTGCTTATTGATGTAATTGGATTTGATTTCACACGTGACGCAGGAAGGGAAACGTCTGGTTTCCTGTTGCTTCTGTAAGTGATATAATACCGAACCGTCTCTCGCTATGGCAGCAATGTGACAGAAAGACACAAAGGTGTGTTGTTCTCTGGGTTATTGACGTATAGAAGCTGCTGGAGCAAATACCACAATAGCAAACATTACAGCGAAATGGTGACATTTCTATTGTGTTGCCAGATTGTTTTGTTATTGCTACAGTAAATTAGACGAATGAGTGGAATGTTCAGGCGTGTTTTGGAAATGGCACACTCCGTACTATACACTACAAACTCAATGAGTATATACTGTCTACTATATACTATATGTTTTTTACATTAAAATACACAAAAGGAGAACAAAAATATATAAAGTAACACCAAAAAATACACAAAATTACACCAAAAACACATAAAATGTAAGAAAGATATACAAAACCTAAATGTTCACAAAATGACTCTAAAACAACAACAAAAATACAACAAAAAAGAGACAAATGCACAAAACAAAAACAAAAACACACAAGTGACTTTTTACATTTTTTTTTACATTTTAAGTGACAAAGTGACCAAGTAGAAAATCAACATGTGCATATTTGACCCATCAAACTTAGTATGAATAGTACGCTAGTCGACATTTCAAACACAGTCAATGTCTTTTGTTTCTGAACAGAAAAATGTCTAAAAGACACAATGTGTCTGTCGCCAGGACAACAAATGCTTTATATATTTTTGTATTTAACTAATTGTCATTACGATAACGCGTTTTTACTTCCCATTTGCCATGCGCCACCTATCATGTTAGTTAGCTTCTCTTAAAGCGTAAACTCAATTGCGTTTTCTACCACATTTTCTGCAGTTTCTGGCAGCTTACATTTAACTACAATGTTTTTGTCTTTTTCCTCAACGAAAGACAAATGAGTGTCTCTCAATTTAAGGGAACTTGCTGTAGGGGTCATCGCCATGACGGCATGCGTAGTCCAGATTATCAGATACACCCACAATACGTCTTCGTCTTGTGTGCGCACATCGTAACTGGCCAAACAAACCTATTTACCTACAAGTATTGCAACGCACTATAAAGTAATGCTAGAGCAGTTAAGCCACGCCCAGTCTATGCTATAAAATCTCCAATGAACAATTTATGCTATGATAACTAGCTATTCATTACGCAATATACCTCTATTCACTCTTCTCTCAGTCCAACAGATTGTAGAGCCCACAGGTGCTAGTTTTTATAAAAGGGGCGGAGCTAACAGGTCAAGATGGTCCTAAAACGTCACATGGTCTTGTTCTCAGCCATTAGCAAAAATCAGTTGTAATAGCCTGGCTTCAACCCATAGAGGGCAGTCACTCTGACATTTTAAAACTAAATAAACCAAATTGAAATACTTCGACTAAAATGTTGAGAGTTTGACCAGGATCAATCAACAGCACCACTTCATACCCAAATACATTTGTATTCAGCAGAAAAGGGGGTTAGCTACTCTTTAATTTTAATACGTTATGTCTATATTGTTATGCGTCCCAACAGTCACCAACACTTCCACGATTGACCACAGTTTATAACGTCTTCATTTTCTCGTAAAATTTCCTTGAGGTATGCTTTTTTTTTTTAATCTGTCGAGGCCAAAACACATGATCCATTAGTGAGTCCAAACTAATAACAGCCATTCAAAGTAGGAGGTTTTATTATTGAGAGCGTGAGAGAAAAAACACTTTAGTGAAAGTGATGGCTGAACTGCGTCTATGAGCCATAATACTGCAATATTCAAACTTAATTAAAATCTTCCCAACAGTTCTTTAGTGCAGCAGGTTTTCGATTATTTTCCAAAGCTGCCAGAATGAAATCCAGACATTTTGGATCTGGTCTCTTATGTTCTCCTCACATGTCCTTCAACATACAGCCCTGGGCTGTTTTAGTTCGAGCCATAAAAAGGCCGGCATTTCCTTTTGTCTGTAAGCCATTCTTCACTTTTGAGTGTGTTTTTTTTTAGAGTCGGTGTGTATTAAAGCTCATGCTTGTGTGTGCATGAGTGTGTTGAGCCGAATCAACACCTCGGAGAGCTTGTCTCTGAGAGGTCCTTGGGCTCTCAAGGTAATGATGGGGAACTGCTCCTGCAGGAGAGAGAGAGAGAGAGAGAGCACCCTTCAGAAGACACACAGCTTTCTGGCAAAAAGTGAGAATCATTTCCCGTTGGTCTTGAGTTAGCTTGAGATGTGTTGCAAAGCTAGAGGACAGGAGAGAGCATGTAAATGGTGTATTCATAACAGAGCATTCAAAGAATGATTTTAGCACACTGAAGGTCATGAGACGTACAGTAGAAAACAAAGGTCTGTGTTCTGTTGGTGGACATGCGTGCTACAAAACCAACATTTATCAGGAGTACCAAGCATAAGGGCTGGAAAAGGCCAACAGATTTAACCTTTGAAACCAACAAGGATCTTGATAAGTGTATTTACATGTCGGCACTGGCCAAGAAAGACCAACACTTTACATGATATTCTCCATCTTTAAATAGTCGTTTGTTCAAGTGAAAGGGAAAGAAAGGGTTTGCTCGACAAAATATAAGATGCAACCATTCAAAGTGCTGGTCTTAAAGCAGGATTTGTGAAAAAACTAAACATTAATTTTAAGTCTTTTAATTCTCACTGTTGATGTGAGTGTTCACAACCAAAGAGAATGAGACCACACACATTTCTACCTATTGCACGTTCTCGAGGGCTTGGAAGGCATCCCAATAACCTGGAAATAACAAACAATGAGAAGAAGACCTCTTGGAGACTGAAAGAAGACAAAGCACGGTGGACTAAACTACTGTTTGGTTCCACAGATGTACGCAGAGGCATGTGCACAGGTCTTACAATAAACAGTCACAGTCGTAAATAAATAATCGTGTCACAGTTGGAGTGGATCGGGACGCATTTTATTGTCCGAGTCTGACCCAACAGTGAAAACTAAGGATGTCCCGATCTGATCACGTGATTGGAAATCGGGCCCGATCATGTGGTTTCAGACTTGATCAAAACTCGGATATATATGTATATTTATTATCATCGTAGGGGCGGGTGGTATACCGGTTCATACCAAATACCGGTATATATTTTCGTTATGATGTACATTTTTAATATACCGCTGTACCGGTATATTTATTACACTACGTTTGGAACGCTATGCTGCACCACGTCAGACCGGAGCCTTTTCAATGTTGCACTGCGAAGGTAAACAGTAGCGCTCTGGTTAGCATGGTTACGGTGTAAATCTATAAGAAAGCTCTGAAGCTGCAGAACTAGTAGAACATGATGACACAGAAGAACTTGTGTCAAAAAGAGGAGGAGCCTTGTCTGTTGTTTGGTCAGCAGAACAAGTTGGATGCAGAGTGGAGGTGGAGAGTTAGACCCAAGTTCTCAGACGTTTGTGAATAAAGGAGATCAACAGCAGGTAAATCTTTACAATTACATATTTGTTCTGTTTGGAAGAGAACAAACATATCGTTAGCCTCTCTGCTAACTAGCCTGATGCTAGTGTGCACGCGCACTGTGCACAGATGTTTGAGGGCGTGTTTGTCTGCTCCGCACATGAGTTTGTTTGCACGTTCATGCGTGTTTGTGTGCGTGCGTTTGTGCGTGTATGTTTGTGTGTGAGAATAGACCATCCTAAGTCATTCTACTGCAGTATTTCCTGTATCAAGCGCCTACAGCAGGACGTGCAGTTGTGTTCTAAATCAACCTCTATCTGCAGACCTCACACACTTTATTTGATAAGCAGCTAATAATTTACATGCTCTGCACTGCAATGCCAACAAAACATACATTTCAATCTGTGAAATTAAATGAGGAAAGTAAACATTACAAGTGCAGTTCCAAAAAGCTCATTACTGGTCTTGCTTTACAGAACTGTGGCACTTTTATTTTCTTATTTGTTAACATGCATGTTGGGTATTTTAAGATGAGGCACTATTCATTTTTATATTAGACATTTTTATTTAATATTATTTAATCTTGAACTAAATACTAAAGTGAATTTCTTTTATTGCTTGATTGATCAAGCTACGTCACAGAAGTGCTCAGTTTAGGGTTGAATGTTAAAATAAGGTGAATAAAATAAATAAGGGACATTCTGGATCTGTTTTTTGCTCTTTTTTATTTTTTTAATGTATTATAGAAGTATCTGATCAGAACACGGTATCAGCCAATTCTCTAAATCAAAGGACTCAGAGGCAAAAAAAACCCTGATCGGGACATCCCTAGTTAAAATCAATTTTTTTGTTAAAAAAACAACATATTTGCATGTGTTTTAGTGGTAAGCACTGATTTTATTAACAAAAAACTGTTAATGTCAACATCAGATCAGTGCACGGGTAACAAGAGAAAGTGAAACACAAACAGGAACGCAGTTCACGCAAGAGACCCATCAGATCTATTTCCATAATCCATGTACAAAAGATAAGGATAATCCATGTTATTATTCCTCTGCTCCGTCCTCCTCCACTGGGATCCTGTTCTCACTCTTTCAGTTAAAGCTGCATTCTTCAGAGCTACAGCAGCTGCAGCAGGAAAGGAAGAACGCTGCACGCAAACAACACCATGTGACCCAACACCACCACCAGTTCTAAATATCTGTCTGAACCCGACCCGTCCAGTGCCGTCTGGGTTTGGTCGGGTATCCATCCTCTATCCACAGTATCTAATCAGCTGTGCTCTGTGATAAACAGTTGGCGCTTGGCTGATGACTGCAGTTACACTAACCACTGTGGTGTCGCTATGGAGATTTATACATCCTGCCTAATGCTCCTTTAAATATAGACTGGTACATGTTGATGGACTTCAGATGTTTTTAGTGGATCATGAAAGTCAACTCACCATTTTTCAGCATTTCAAACCAAAACCTCCCAAAAGCTTAAATATATTCAGAAGTTACAGCCCAGCACGACTGCTCCCTCTGTTGATTTCCTGTTTCCACCAGAATAAACTGTAAAATCTGTCCCACTTACCAATGCATTCACAGAATCCCCCCCTGTAAACATCACCACCAACACTGCCACTGCTTTCCAAACAAGTGCGTCTTAGCTTATGTGGGATGTGACCCAGGCAGGTGACTGCTGTGCAACAAATTGATTGACCAAGGGCTGTCGCCATGACAGTGACTCTTAATCACAGAGTGTTTTGGGCATTGAGATAATGGCTCCCATTAATCTAGAGCCTCACTTAGGGCTGCACCACTCCCACTGCCTCACATGCACGATGACTGACACTCACGTGCACACGCCGTGCAGAGCGATGTATTATTTGATTTGAGATTCCTCGCTAATGTGTCCGTTTTTTTCTCTTTATTCATTTCCTTTTCCCATTTTTTTTCTCCTTTAGCGTTGCTTGTTCCCCATACGTGTTCATTACTCTTTTACTTCCTTCTCATTTCCTTCCATTCTTTACTTTTGTTTCATCATCGATTCTGTCTTCAGCTTCATTTCACTCCCTTCATCATTTTCCCTATTTCTTCCCTCAACTTGCCCTTTTCCGGTTATTTTCTTCTCCTCTTTAGCCTTGACCTTCTCGTGCCTTTGTTTTCTCAAATCACCTTCCTATTTTTGTCTTTTCTCACCTTTCTCTTCTTCTTCCTATTGTCTGTTACCTTAAAAACACATTTCCTCTTCAAGACGCCCATATATTCTCACAGGTGACGTTGTGTTTCTCACTCCATGGAACTTATCCTCAGACGACCTTGTCAAATAAGTAATGTTTTTTTTTTCATGCCGTCTCCTACTCACGGAAAGAGTTTTTTTCTTTTAATCAGGTTTTGGATTATTAATGAAATAATTAGGATTGGGATGGATTTTAATGAGCAAATCCATCACTGAATGAAATATGGGATTTGAAAGAAGTTTATTGCGAGGCTACACGAGTCTTTTAATGTGGCTCCTTCTGACTTGCTTTTCCAGTCGCTGGTTTTTAATGGAATTGGATTTGGGATTACAATTGAATGAGCGCAGCGAAAAGCCTTTAATTGTCTTTGTTGCTTTGTTGATACTGATTTATGCTTTATTGGGAGTAGTTTGCGTATTCAACGATGCCGTTTCACACACAAAGTCGCACACAAAGCTGCGTTCTGTTGAAGTCAGCAGACATCCTCAGCCACTGCTTAGTCAGGGAAAGGACTTTTTAAAATTCCCAGTCTGATCATGTGTGCATTCACCCTGGGTGATATCCGTGGTTTTGATGCATGAGATTGTACGTGTGGTCGGGTTTGCAAAATCGTTGGGAAACGACTCCCCGCAGATGTCGTCCAATGTACAGAAAGATGCTCTACACCAGTAGTCCCGTACCCCTTCAGACATTTAATATTAAGCCATGTACCCCCTACTTATGCACATTTAAAAAACATAATAATGAAATGTCGTGTTTTTCAACCTTGGAGTCATGACCCCTCGTGGGGGCGCATGGAATTCAAATGGGGTCTCCTGAAATGTCTAATTATTCACAATGAAGAAAAATAAATACTGAATAAAAATGTATAGAAATGTTTTAATTTTTTATTTATTTATTTTCACATTTTAACATCACACACACACAAAACAATCTTAAACAACTGTATTATTCTTTCACCTTCTCAAATATAAGTCTACTTAAAGCAAAATACAGTTTGAAAAAATCTGAGCTGGCGCATATTGTCACTTTGTGCACTAGTCCTGGCAACGACAAACATTATCAAAAGCTAATTCTAGAAAGTGTGTGTGATATAACGGGGTCACATGGGAACCACTGATGTAATGTCATATTTAATGTAGTCCTACAGTGAAATTTGTCTTTGAATTTTACCTATTCTGTTGAGGAATAACATATTGTGGAAATGCATGGAGGCTCCTGACTGCTGGTCTATTTATATTCTAGTTTCCAATTGTTATTTTTCATTCATGTACCCTCCTATGACAATTTGCCTAACCCTGGGGGTACCCGTACCCCATTTTGAGAACTACTCTCTCCTCCAACCCATGTCCTCCATCACCCCCATAGCTCAAAGATGAACTATTAAAAATCTTGATTTCTAACAAACCCAACCACCTTTGTATTTCTGAAAAATGACAATTTCATTGGGTCGTTCCTGAAAAGAAGCTTTAGCCAATAGCGTTGTTCCTTTGAAACGCTGCCCAATTAATCCGCGGACAATTAACTTGACTAAGCCTCATTTCCTTCTGTTGCTCCTCATTTAAAGAACAAAATGAAAGGCTTTGTCGCACATATCATGAAACAAACATAAGAAGTTTGAATCATGCTTCCAGCGGCGCCTCCACATTTCTTTATCTTTTTCTTGCCTGGTTCAAGGGAGATTGAACGTCAGTCACTAATTAAAATACTCAGAATGGCATTTTGTGTTTCAGTCTGTTGTCAACTGTCTATAGTCCCAGTATTCAGGGATCCCCTTGTAACAAAGCCGCAATCAACCCTTTTTTTTTATTGTTTTTTGCCTTTTTTATTTCTTATTTATTACCTATTTAATAGAAGTGTTTTTATAGATTAGTTTGTGAAGTGACCTCTCTGTTATTGTGTTTGAAAACCACTTTGGTTCATCATTTCTCGTCTATCTCCATGCCTTTTAATGGTTGACCTTTTACATTTTGAATCCCTCTCTTCGTCTTTTAACACATACGGTTCAGAAACCCCTGAGAGATGATCAGGCGTCTTCCAAGGGTCAAGCGCTTGTGCTGCTGAAAACACCAGGAATGATTGTATACATTAACATAATCAAACATTAAGCAACAAAATCGCTGGTTCAAATACAACAGTTTTCATATACGAGCTCGTAAATATTATTCAACAATCGCACACCGTGGTTTGGAAACATACTTTCGCTGCTTGTTCTGTAGATATGAATATAAGGTGTTACACTGGGACCAATTAACTGAAAACATTCTGCTGTTCACCGAAAGGCAATTATTGTTGCACAGCGGAGTAACATAGCTGCTGTCAACGCTGTCAATTCTGATTTCTTTTTACCACTGATGAGAAAACTACCCAAAGGTGATGGTGTTTATCGCTGACATGTTGAACATGTGGACAGGAAAGAAGGCGCTGGATGTGTAGAATATGTCAGAACACAGGAAACACTTTTCTATGCACGGATGAATCAATCACGTGAGCTTAGAGACTGAAAACCAACGTGATTTCAAAGGCGATGCGTAAAATTCAACTAATAAATCTCAGTGGTAACTGAGGCTAGATGCTTGTCCACTGTGTTTTTAAACCCATTTGTCGTTGCATAATAGCTGATTGTGAGGGATTATCCAGTTTAGCTCAGGGTGTCCAAAGGTTTGTTTGTAAAATAATTGCATTTCCCTAGCTATAGATTAGCATCCTTGCTGCCAAAATACTAAATGTAGCTTGAAAAAGTACAAAAACACCAATTGCAACCATGCAACAACATGATTGCTTCAAAACAGTTTATATTTTAAAATAGACAAGCAAACATAAGCCTGCAATGATTTTTCGATTTGTTTAAGATGCTTTTAATTTTTATGAATTTATATTCAAAATTAGAATTTAATATTATCATCATTTATAGTTAACTTAACTAGTTTATCATGGAATTTTGTGTTTGTGACACATATTTACCCTCACTGACTCAAATATTATTTAATTATTTTAAACGTACACCTAAAAAAAAATATTTTCTGAACTATTTAGATTTCCTCACCAGATTAAACAAATATACAAATATGAGAATGCCTAAAGCTGAATGCCAGAAAATATACTATTGGATTAATTCAGATAATTAAATAAGATTAAAATTATAAAATTAAATAAAAATACATATGTACCTTTTTGGCGCTGCTAAAAATTAAAAAAAAAAAAAAACACACAAAAAAACCTAAATGTATTAATTATTAAGATTAAACTTACAAAAACTCCAGGACAAAGCAGGATTGTCCTAAATATTCTATGCTCTGGTGTATGCTGATTGTAGAATTCTCACAAATTAGTTGCATGCAACAAACATATTTAATGTGTGTAATACATGAACGATGGCACTGTATTTGTAGTAATACATCATAAATGCTCCTCACTTCATGTTTGGAGACAAACTTGCTCTCGTACAGGTGGATACTAGCAAAGATGCTATGAAATTAGAAGGGAAAAAAGCACTTGTATAGAAGTAAAAAAGTTCCCCATTGCTAAAATTATTAGAAAACATGGACGTAAGAGGGAGTAGTAAGGAAAAGTGTAGTGTAACGTGGAGTACAACTGTTTACACATACAGTAGAGCAGCTAAAGAAGACACATACCGTATTTTTCGGACTACAAGGCACACTTAAAATCCTTTAATTTTCTCAAAAATCAACAGTGCGCCTTATAATCAGGTGCGCCTTATGTATGAAATTAACTACTGTGCTTCAACATACTAAACTGAAAAAGTGAGTGTATTGTTCTGTATTTTATGTGTTAAACCTGAACAATGTTGAGAGTTATTGTTAATGAGTTGAATAAAGTTTGACTTATCTGACTATTGTATTTCGCTTAATGCTTCTTAATATTAATAATAATAATAATAATAATAACAAACTGGTGCGCCTTATAGTCTGGTGCGCCTTATAGTCCGAAAAATACAGTAATAAAGACAAATAGTGTATGATGGATATCTTGTGCTGTACCCTTCGAGTTCATTCTATCTTCTTCTGTTTTCCACTGAAACGTATTATACCGTTGCAGTGTATTTATTACCATCAGCATGCGTGTATACTGTATATGTGCCAGTGATCCATGTTCAGCACTTCATTTCCCCAGGGCTTCATTATTAATTTACACCCACTATTCTTTGCATCTCCGAGCTTGTCAGGAAGCACATCACGCTGTGTAGACCAAACAACGGTTAGTGCTATCTCACATGTTTGAGGTAAAAAAAACAACGACAACAAAATGTGCAGCATAAGCAGCATTCCTTTAATGCTAACACATCCGCATATTCATACTTACACACATACACACACTTTCTCAGTGAGCGGTCCCTGCTGATTCAACAAAAAGGAAGGGACTACTAGGCAGCGGGAACAGTTGGAGGTGATGAGGAGGGCAGACATTTGGGAGATAAGCCCCCCGGGTCTTTCTAATTATCTGTAAGGATCAGCGGCGCTCAAGGATGCATAAGGGGAGGGATTTCACTGCCAGATCCAATGGGTAGAAAGGCCTGATTGGATTGGTCACCTCTCTCCATACACGCAGCCATTAGCATTAGTCACAGACACAGTCATATGGATGCTGGTGGACAGACATTTTACTGAGTCTGAGCCTCAAAATCATGCATATCCTCAAGAAAACCTGCTCACTACATCATTTTTTCTCTCCCCTATTATAAAGTTTGAAATATGTCATTTCAATAAAGTATTTTAATACAAATCCACCTCCCGATTTGTTCGGATTCTAATCATGTTACTTTTCGGCACACCAAAGACACACAAATGCAACAAGGAAGACAATGCATGCTTGGTTGTTCCACTAGAATTCACAACAACAGAGAAGTATTACAATGTTCAAGTGAAAGAAATGTTTTGAGTCCTTGTTTTACTGTATTTTTCTTTCATTTCTTTCATTCACATCAGCTGTGGTGGACCAGGGGTGCATCTATAGCAGAGATGGGCAAATAAGATCATAGTGGGGGGGGGGCACAAAAATATAATTTTCAGAGCTGAGGTCCACGTTATCAAAATTAGTGTCAGCATTTTTATAAAACGGCCAATTGGAGCATTTATACAGTGGGAAAAAAACATGTTTTTTGGTGTCATAACGTGCATTTTAGTGGTCATTTTGTGTGTCTTTTTCTTCATGTTTGAGTTGCATTTTTCCATCATTTTGTTCATTTAATTGTTGTTTTGTGTTTTTTAGGGCGTTTCAAGTAATTTTTTGTACTATTGCGTAATTTTTTAGTAATTTTTGTGTATTTTATGTTGTCATTTTAGGCTTTTTTGCAGGTATTTTGTGTATTTAATGAATTATATTTATTTACTTGCAAATTGTCAACAAAAATGAACACCATATATTTGTATAGAGCTAGTATTATAATCAGAGATTGATAGTACAATTCCCCCCAGATTCTCTCATTGAATAAAATTACTTTGTAATGCAATAAAATACATTTTTGCCCATATCCTTCGGGCTTGTGAGATGGAGGACCAAGTCTCAGAGAAGGAGGTAGTGCTCCATTAGCACGTCCTATTTTTTTTTCAATATAATAAACAAAGATGAATAAAATCCAACCAAAACTACAATGAATTTAACAGGAACAGAACTTAAACATGGTCAAAAAAGACATCACCAAGAGAATCCAGAGACATGAACAATGCACGGACAAGCGCACAATGTCCAAACGTTCCTTTAAATAGTGAGGGAGGACAAGCAGGGAGTGAGGTCAACCTGAGTGATGACAGGAGTGTGAATAATCACTCTCATAGCGCACAAAAAGACTGAGAAGTTTTATGAAACAGTGAGCTCCAAAACTTTGTCTTCACAGGATATACAGGATATACTCCCACAATTCATAAACATGATGGATATATCCAGTGCTTAACTTGTAAATCATCGCGTCTTAGAATACAGGCCGTGTGTTGTTCTGGCTCTAAGAGAGAGACAAAAATGTCACGGAATAAAACATTTTTTAAAGCGCCTTTTGCTAACTAAATAGGCCAATAATATCACATGAACACAAACAATTAACCCAAATGTTTAATAAAAGAATGATGAATTGGTGCTAAAGAATTGACAATTTCCCATTACGGAGCATCGTTTCTCACTCTGTCAAAGTTGCCATGTTTCAGCACCAAGGACAGCGTAAAAATCACCGCTAATTTAGAATACTAAGGTCACTAAACTTTGAGAACACAAAAACCCACAAATACTAAATATTTACAAACTTTTATACCCATAAAGATGAGTCCACACCGAATGCGACTGAACAGACTAGATTACATTCAAAATCAATGTAAATGCGATGCGATGCGACTTGCGTGATTTGAGCTCAAAGTAAACTTTTAACTTTTCAAGCGACTTCAAGGGACAACTCCCCCGTCCGTCTCTGCAGCAGCCCCTCCCTCCCGCTGCAGCAGGAGACTGTACTACACTTCCTCAACTTACCGGGGCAAAATTAAAGCAGTAAACTCCTTGAATAAGCCTACATTCTGAGTGAACTCATTCTTTAGTAACTCCGCCACTTTTACGGTTTAAATGATCAACTTACGCTGTCTATGATAAGTGCTGTAAATACGGCCGGATAACAAGTGATCAGCCCTCTCATTGATGCAGCAGCCCTCCCAGCGCTGCTGCAGGCTCCACAGACTCAGTTTTTACATTCAATTTTGTGTGTACGATAAAATGTTGTTGATTTCAATTCAATAAAAGACACAGCTGTCCAAATATAATACTTAAAAATGTATCAAAACACCTAAAAGCAAATGAGGTGCTGAAAAAAAATTAGGTGCTGGATCCAATCAAACAAGTGCCAATCAAAATCTGGGGGGAGGCGGATCTTGCCCCAAACTAAGCTCTCGATATATCTAAAAATGTACACCATCTCTCAATGTTCAGGCTGTGTCTGGGATCATCAAACGTTAGTTACATTTACATGTGTTTAAATGTCAGTAGTAGAATGTTCCGTTTTCTCCCGGAGGTACCCAGTGGGCAGGCTGAACGAGGAGACGGTCCCTCACTGTGATAATGATGTGCTGTGATTAAAAATTATAACTTCTCAGTGTGACAGCAAGTAGCAAATTATAGACATTAAAGTCAGCGAGGTGCTCATCTAGTGTGAATCAGCATTAGATGTTCCTTCTTCTTCTTACTTCTCCTCTTTTTTTCTCTGCGTCTGTGTCGCCTGCCAAAACCAAAGGTTGCAGGTGTGTGTGCGTGTGCGTGCGTGTGACCCATCATCATTGTCCTCTCAGATACCTGTAGGCTAGCTCACACTTCACACCATTGAAGCCTGAGTGTTGTAAATTGATGTTTGGATCGTGTTGTTTGTTCTCCCACTAAGACATTTAGCTTTAATTGCTGCAAATGTCAGCCCTGTGCAGACTAATTATGAATTCAATAGCAGGGCTATTTGTATTTTATTTTCTTGGAAGTTTGACTGTATATGGCTACAAATTTACCTCGTCGTTGATAGATTTTCCGATTTTCAATTCAACTGCGGCTGGCAAAAAGAAATATTGACATTTGCTGATGTAAATTTGCCAGCAGTGGTCTTTTATCGCCTGCGTAGTGACATTTGAAGGGATCTCCGTGTCTCCACAGGAAGTCAGGCTTGTGACGACAGCGTTTAGATATATTTACGCGGTGCACCCCCCCCCCCACCCCCTATGAGGAGAGATCCTTGAGAATGTAGGCAGAAACACATCACAATGACCTGATAAGAATCCACATTGCTCTGAAAATGCACTCCCACTGAGGGAGGGTAGAGTTCTACCTGCTCCGTGCCTCCTGAACGCCTCAATGCAGACTAAACAGGCCGACTGCTGTGCCACCACCCAGCTGAGGGTATATGTAACATTATGTCACATTCATCAGCACCGTTCATTAAGCATCCAAATCATTTAGCTACGCTGCGTTTTTTTCCCCCCCCTTAGAGACACTTTAAACAGCCAACTGCCTCGGCACATTATCTAAAAGTGCTTTGGAAATAAAACCCCTGTTGTGGAACAGCTGGAGTGCTGTGTACACTATGAAGAGCAACACAAAAGTTATTTACCATCTCACTTTCTCAAACACTTCTTTCATGCACTTGATGAATGCTTGTTTATGCCAGGAATACTTTTTCCTTTTGTTTTAAAGTTTGGAAAACCAAAACTGAAAGCAGCAGGTGTAAAAGCTCACAGCTAAAACAAGTTCATGAGAATGACTTTATAATTCAAGTTTGTTTCTCAGTCAAGATTAACTAAGTAAAGTTAGAAAGTGTCCTGTCATCTTAGGAAACAATGTTTTTTTATGGAGAAAATGGAGACCAAGTGTCATGGTTAGAGATGGAGGTAATTTGGTTTGTTTTTCCATGAAATTAAGTACCGATAAGGTCTAATACCACTTGTATTGGTAATCACTGATGCTGAGTACCCATCAAGTATGAAATCAACCTCATTTTGAACTTTCTCTGGAGAGCTTTGTGTTGCAAAAGCTGCCGTCTGCCTTTGAATTGTCACTGGCAAAATAAAAGCGATATTTCGACAAAGTATAATTGCGCTTTGAACGCGTTATCATTGAAGGTTGTTTTGGAGCCTCGTTACTCCCGTGAAATCTCATCCTGCGAGACTTCACCGCAGAAAGAACACACGTCATGTGTTCTCGGAGAGAAGTGGTCATGTGACCAGGTATGTCATGTTCTGTGACGTGTATTTATGGGAAAAATGTTGTCATTGAGCACATTTCAATATCAAAACGCCTGAAATTCCTCCTCACGAAAGCGTCAAAACAGGTTTTTTTTTCAAAATTCAGGCGTTTCCATCACCAGTTTTTATTGCACCATTTAGATTTTGCACATTTCCAAAGGTAATGGAATTAACCCGGCTATTGTTGTTTCACAACCAAACTGCCTTATTGATAAATCAAATGTAATGGGTTAAAGCTGCTTGAGGTGATTTTAGATAATTTACTCAACAAAAAAAAAAAAAGATGAAAAGGTTGAAATTGCTGCTCCATCGTAAACACTCACTTAGAAATCATGTTAAGAATTGAGTAAAAACACGTCGACAGGACTCCACATCCCACAATGCAATGCACTGTGTTTAAAGTGGAGATAAAAACAAACCTTTGACTTTTATTTGTGATTATTCGGTCATGTTTTAGAACTTTAGTGGAGCCTACCTCTTGTTTGCACTCAGGTGTTCCTCATCTCCTCATTATCTTCCCTCACTATTTAAAGGAGTGTAAAATGGATTATTGTCTCCTGTGATGTTTTCCCCGCCCAGTTGGTCTGCCTCCTCCTCATTCATACCATGAAGTCAGTAGTTATACAAAAGTAACTTTAGTTGCTGTTCTTTAGTAGTTTTAGTGGCGGTAAGTGGCAACATAGTGCTAAACGGAACCATTTGCCAATTAAAAACAGTTTGCATATATTCTGTTTGTTTGCAGGTAGCCTGTTGCTGTCAGCAGTTTGATTTAGTTTGTATTTTTGTAGAAATTGTTTCTCAAATATGTTCTAGCATTACGAGTCCCTGTCTTGTCACAGGTAATTGTACGTTTAGGTCATCTGTATTCTTTTACTTGTTATAATTTCAGAGTTGTTTTTGACGATGTGCACTTATCGATCATGTGCTCAGGATGATGGATTTGAAATGTAAGCTTCAAGTCTTTAACCTCTGTATTCATGTAAAAATACAATGAAATTATTATAGTTTCTACACATTATTTAATATTTATGTATTCTTTAGCATATTGTCTATGAATACACACATGAGACCGGGTCAATCTCTCTGCTATTTTTCTCTGTCTCTCTCTCTCTCTCACACACACACACACACTCGCACACACACACACACACGCACAACATGAACTCACTGAGGCGACGCAAACGCATGCTTTGGAGGCTGCCAACTCAGTGGGAATGCCCTGCGTTCTATCTCGCAGCACACGCCACATGACAGACGACCACCTGCGCCACCTGAGCAGAGCCATTGTGCACACTCCTTATCACACTGGTCCCAGTGCTCGGCGTGTGGACAGTACCACATTGCTCACATTGTTGCCGCCTCGTCACCCATTCTTCAAAGTGCTGGGTGTTTTTTTTTTTTAGGGTGTCGATTGGGTGGGCTGTACCACATGCGACTTTTTTTATCACTTCCTCTGAAAACAGGTTCTTCTCCTTCTGGTTCCTATAATTAATTTTGTCCTTTTCAGAATTACTTTGGTAGCTTGTATGTGTATAAATAAACTGTGTACCCTTAGTTCTTTGGTTATTTTGTTTAAAAAAAAATCTGAAAAACAAAGAGAGTGGTTATTTTGTTTTACTGTCTTAAAACAAAACTGAAATACAGAAAAATCAAAAAGCAGATGAGCAGTGTTTTTCAGTGTTCAGAATAAATCTTGCTCTGTTTGTGTGATATTTGGATATTTACGTGAAAAATAGGATGAGAGCTACGCACTTCTACTCCCGGATAAAACAAGAGCAACTCATAAGTCACGTTACTGACGAAGTGGTGAATTGAAACGTTATTAATACATAAAGAAATCAAAACAACAAAAAAAGGATGTTACGTAAAACATGCACATATGTGATCAAAGGAACCCGAGGTGGTGTAATGAATCTACTGGTGCTTCTTGTTTTTTTGTGATCAACTTCCGTGTGTGTTGACGGCTACCGTTAGTGGCTAGTAGTATTATAACATGCAAAATGAATATATTTTTACTGCCCTCAAAAAAACTGTAATTGTTGAAATTCTAACATCTATTGTTCCTCACACCAGCCTCACAGTCGATAGTCAGTCACCAGTTTCTCTGGATACTATAGTAGTTGGACCATACCTTTGGTCAAATTGGCAGATTTTCACAGATTCCACTTCCAGAATCAATAAATCTTTAACAAAACGTCATTGACACACAAATTACGCCTCTTTACCATCGGTGTGAGGTGGTCAAACACAGCAGAGTAAAAGTCCACCCCCGTCTGTGGGTCCTTTCTGTGTGGTGAGCTTAAAACATGAAACTTTCTTCCTTAGTTTTCCATAAATACATCACACAAACAGAACAAGATTTAATTTTAAAGCAGCTGTTTTGGTTTTAAGTAAGTAAAACTAAATAACCGCACTGTTTATTTTTTTATTTTGATTTGGTTTTAAAACCTAATAACCAAAGAACGAAGGGTACACAGATTCTAAGCCACATGTTTGTGTCAATTATACTATTTACTCACATCAATGTTAATCAATGTGTTGCATGGACACAAACAGAAGAAACTTGTAGCTAGTTCACGCTGATGCGTGGCTGATATGAAGATCTGAGTTGTTTGGTTGTTGTTCGTCATGTCCGTTCTCCACTTTCCTTTCAACAGCTCTTCTTTATACACAACATCTTTTATTCCACTGCATTTATACTCTCTCTCTCTTTCTCTCCCGCTGTGGTGCCCTGCTCCCCGCTGTCTCTGTACCACTGCACTCCATTTTTATGCTTTGCCTTCATCCTCCTTGTTTTCCTGCATTACTAGAGATGTGCAGTCTCTTTTCTTTCCACTAAAGAGAAGGTGCTAATGGGTCGCACACCAGCCGTGACCTCATCTGTGGCGTACTTTTTAAGACTTTTAGCCTCTGTAAACAATTCAGGACCCTGCAGAGATGAAAAAGATCTCTCTTGTTGCTTAGAAATAAGTTTATCTTACTTGGTAGCCAGCTTGAGGTCAGAGGAGAATAGACTCCAAAAAGTATCTATTGATAACAAAACACTTCCATCTAAAAAGATTTTTTTAAAAATCATCCATTACCTGATTTATTCTGAAAAAAACAACACCTTTTTCATAACCCTTGTGTGCTCCTTTAAATTGACATACACTTGTACACCTTGTCAACACAAATGGTCCATCTCATAAAAGTGTAACAAAAATTAACTCCATGAATTTAATTTTTGATTCGACCATATCAGATGTTTTTGACTAGTTCAGATCTATCCCATTTATCATGAGTACCTCTAATTTTTTCCACAGGGAAAAATTCTGTCCAAAGTGAAATATTTGTGATGAAAATATTACCGCCTTGATCCTGTCATTAAGTGATAGCAGAACTGAATTTAATGGATTATTAAGTTTGGCACAAGGACAGTTTTAAAGAACTGTCACTTACGAGCTCACTTAATGCATACATACCGTCAGTATGTGTGCATTAACTGCATTATTGAGTCCAAACCGTCTGTTTTGTCTGCCTTTTACTTTCTGCAGTACATTCACATACTAACAAAGTGAGTGACACGACGAACTTTTCCGAAAGCACACTTTCGCAAAGGTCAAAGCTGCAGCTATTTAAAAGTTCCTTGTTTTTTTAGCTTAGGAAAAGTTTTGATTTTCCTACTCCAGGAGTACTTGATTCTCTGAGGGCTGTGCCATGATGTCATGGGGTTCAGCAGCATGGCTGCTAGGCTCTTAACCTCTAACGTAGCACGGGGCGCGTACACTCATGGGCAGCTAGCAACATGTGCCGCAAAAATCTGTTGGAAAAACATTTGATGAAATCATTCTCAGTTAGGACCTTAAATTCATACACTAAAATGTGTTAACGTACTATCATTACATATTAGTAGTGGGACGATACTGATTTATTTATATACTTATTTTAATATTTATTAAATCAAAATGGATTTGACTTCGAACTTT
The DNA here is from genome assembly GCF_900634775.1 of Gouania willdenowi. NCBI lineage: Eukaryota > Metazoa > Chordata > Actinopteri > Blenniiformes > Gobiesocidae > Gouania > Gouania willdenowi. The sequence continues at coordinate 8,765,959 of NC_041045.1, forward strand.
GTGTGAGCTTTTCAACTTTCACACTGAATTTTAAAAAACAAAGCATTAGACCAGAGGTGGGCAACTTTCATCAAGGCAGAGCCACAAAAATGTGTTTATTTGATCAGAGGGTCACATGATCAACATTCATGTTGGCATTTAGAATAATGAGCGATCTGAGCATTAATACTGTACAGGACAGAACAAAGAGTTTTTATAGTATTATGTGTTTTTCACTCATTCTGTGTATGTTTGTTGTTGTCTTGCTCGTTGTGATGCATTTTGTGCATTTCTGTCGTTCTGTTGTGTATTTTTCCTGTAAAATATATGTTTTTTGGAGTCATATTATGTATTTCTGCTTTTTGGGTGGGGGTTACGTTTGTGTTTTTCTTGTTTTTTGTGGACTTTTATTGTCATTTTCTGTAATTTTGTGTGTTACTGTTGTTGTTTATTTTTGGAGTATTTTCTGTGTTTTTTTTCTTGTCTTTTACTGTATTTTCCTGCAATCTAGTAGTTCTTTGTATTTTGTAATATATTCTTGCTCTTGTTTTGTGTATTTTTCTGTCATTTTGTACATTTACTTTGGGAGCCACTAAAAATTAGACTGAGGGCCTGTGTCTGGTGTAGACCAATTGTGACTATAACGAGACTATGATTAATTTGAAAAAGTAAATGTGGATGAAAACTCTATCTACGATAATTAATAGAAACTAAAATGTTCACATGGTGTGAAATCTTTCTGTTTTGGAATCAAAACTTATTTTGTTGCATTAAAGGTATTGTATTGTACTTTAAATCACCTCTTTGTTGCGTGCCTTTAAAATCTGAAACTCATGTATTCACAAGTGATCCAATGTTTGCATAGTTGTAATGGAGACTTCTCTGGAGACTCCTCCCACAACCTCTGTTGTGACGCTACTGTTTACAGCCCAGTGTGGCTGAAAATTAATTGGCTCCTTGTGCTGTTGGCCCCTGTCAGGGTGACGGCCTCCCCTCATTGCCCCGTCACTTTAAGTCGAAGTGTATTAATGGACTGTGTGGGCCATTGATTGCTAATTTCTCCCAACGCAGACATCGGGGGTGAATATCGCCCACCGGTCGTCTCCAGGCTTATTGTAATGAGTGTTGTTATTGATCGTGTGACCAGGCCTGCTAGAGGTAATTTATATTAAATAGTCGTGTAAAAGGTGGGGCTTCGTCGCTCATTGTCATCATATGTGAAGAAGGCCAGAGCGAGAATGCAATCAGGTGTCCCAAAGTAGCAGGAGTAGAGTGATGGACGTTTAATCAGACTGAGAGGTAGAAATTATAGCTGCGATGCTCAGCAAAATATGCCCGCTGTGTGTATCGGTGGTCTCTGGGTGGTCTCTGTCAGTACGCGTGTGTGTGTGTGTGTGTGTGTGTGTGTGTGTGTGTGTGTGTGTGTGTGTGTGTGTGTGTGTGTATGTCTATGCCTCTGTCTCAGCAAGGCCAACAGATGATGGATGAGGCCTCGGCGAGCAGCGAGCCAGACGTTGGCGTTATCGATTTAGCCTCACATTTGTCTGGGAGGAGGCAGTGTGTGGCGGGCGGCCACAGCGAGCATTTGAACACACACTAACACACACACGCACACGCGCACACATATATTTACAGCATTTTTCTCAGTGAGTATTTGAAATGAGCAATGATTCTGTGGATTCTCTGCGGAGGTTCGAGCCTTGGTTTGATATTTGTCATTGTCTGCAGAGCACAATGACTGTGTCCTCTCTCACCAAGGTGTTTGTATTGGTGTTCTGCCTGTGAAGTGGCAACCACTTGTTTAACATCCACTCTAATGCACTCCAATTGGCCTTGTCCGTCTGCCCACTGCTTCTGTGGATCTGTTTAGAAACACTGAGCAACAGAGTACAGTTATCTGTCTCTCTCTCTCTCTCTCGCTCTCTCTCTCTCTCGCACAAGACGTGGTTTTTCCTTTTTCTCCCCTCGTGCTTTGCTCATGGGGTGTTCATAATCAACGTTAACAAACTGGGAGGGTAGCCATTGTTCTCCCTGCACAGCCATCTCAAAAATGACCCCAATTACCACAGACACGACGGCAACAACATGTCAGAGAAACAATTTTACTTATGACTGAACAGGATTACATTTAACCAAGACGTAGATATTGATGTTGCACACTTACATGCTGCCAACACCGCCTGTGCCTGCTTAACCCGTGTACCCTTTGTTTTTTGGTTTTTCAGTTTTAAAACCAAATTCAAAATAACGGTGTGGTTTTTTTGTTTTACTAACTTAAAACCAAAACAGAAATACAGAAACCTCAAAAAGCAGATAATCAGCATTTTAAAAAAAATTAAATAAAAATAAATCTTGTTCTGTCTATTTGGATATTTACGGGGAAATTAGAGCGAGAACTGAAGTCCGCTGCACCTGGTTTCCCTCCCCAGGTCCTAGACCAGGTCTCCACACACAATAGGACTGTTTAGGATTTATTTTAGCTGTTTGCTGGTCCTGCTCCTGTTTTCATCCAGTCTGCTCATGTTGTAGTTTTGTTTTGTGGTTTTTCAGTCCAAATAGTATCCAGATAAACTGGTGACTGACTATTGACTGTGAAGCTGGTGTGATGAACAATAGATGTTAGAACTTCTACCAATTGATACTCTTGCCAAAACAACTACAGTTTTTTTGAGGGCAGTATAAATATGTATTTTTCACGTTTTAATACCACGAGCCACTAATGGCAGCTGATCACACACGGAAGTTGATCACAAGAAAACGAGGAGCACCAGTAGAATCATTACACCGCCTCTGTTTCGTTTAATCACATATCATGTGCATGATTTTCACAACATCCATTTTTTGTTTTGATTTATTTATGTATTAACAACTTTACTATTCATTAGTTCATCAGTTATATGACTCCTTATTTTTGTCAGTCTGTAGATCCCCTCTGTTAAAACATGAAGCTCTCTTCATAGTTTCTCCGTCAATATCCAAATATCTCACAGAGACAGAAAATATTTAATTTTAATTAAGCAGAAAAATGCTGCTTATCTGGTTTTTTATTTTTCTGTACTTTGGTTTTGGTTTCACGTCAGTAAAACAAAATAACCACACCGTTTATTTGTTATAAGAATGAAGGGTACATGGATTCTGTTTATTCCTCCGGTCAGGTCCGATGCTTGTCTAGACTTTCAGTGTTTATCTCCCACTGTTTAAGTCCTGAGAAAAATGCATGGTCTTCTTTCTCCTCTCCCTCTTGACCTCAGGGGATGATGTACCTGGAGGAGAGGAGGCTGGTGCACCGGGATCTGGCAGCGCGCAACGTGCTGGTGAAGTCACCCAATCACATCAAAATCACTGACTTTGGCCTGGCGCGGCTGTTGGACGCTGACGAGAAGGAGTACAACGCGGATGGGGGCAAGGTTGGTGTAAGTGGAGGCCTGTGAGTCTGTTTGTCTAACTTGTTCTCAGTGGTTGGAAAGTAGGACAAAAATGTATATTAGTGACATTGTAAGCATTTTTCACAATGTTGGCGTTTTTTCAATATTCATGAATAGTTTTTGAACTATTCCAATGCTCTCACTCATTAGAGGGAGAAACTATTATGACCATACTTACCTTTATATCCTTAAACTTTCTGATATTTGTGAGAGTTACACATTCTTTGGTTAAGCAATACAAATTGTGTGCCACACTTTACGGACGTTATTTTGGCCCAATTTTTGGTATATATATATATATATGTATATATATATGTATATGTATATATATATGTATATATATATGTATATGTATATATATGTATATATATATATATATATATATATATATATATACATATGGGGCGACCGTGGCTCAGGTGGTAGTGGGTCGTCTTCTGATCGAGAGGTTGGGGGTTCGATCCCAGTACCTGACTATGTGTCGAAGTGTCCTTGGGCAAGACACTGAACCCTAAGTTGCTCCCAGTGGTCGACTAGCGCCTTGCATGGCAGTCCTGTCCCACTGGTGTGTGATTGTGAGAGTGATTGGGTGAATGAGCTGATGTGTAAAGCGCTTTGAGACTGCTTCAGTGTGGTGATAAAGCGCTACTGTATATAAAATCAAGTCCATTTACCATTTACCATATACATATATATACTGTATATAATAGGAACAAGGTCAAATGCAATCTAGCAAAATTTGGAAAACTTAGAAGTTTGTGTAAAGCAAGTCACGCTATTTTCTTATAGACACATTAAATAGGTCATAATTGTATTCCTTAAAACATGTGAAAAGCCATTCAACCATTTAGAATGTAATTGTGGAGCTTGACGTCACAAACTGTTTCAAATTTCTGTGTTCAGGATTTAATGGGCAGGTCAGAATATTATTGTCGTATTACGTAACGGAGCCATCATTAGCGTAAACCCGACCCTGCTGCTCAAGCACACCAAAGTTCCGCAGCTTCCAGCGGTTGCAATTCGGCATTAATACAAGAAAGAACAAAGACTTTTTATTGTAATTTCATGTGTTTTTATGTCATTCTGTGCATTTTTGTGGTCCTTTTGTGTGTTTTTATGGTAAAATATATGTTTTTTGGACTATTTTGTTTTGCTTGTTTGTGAGTACTGTTGATTTGCGGCGTAATTTTTTGTGTACTTTTGTTGTCATTTTCTTTTTTGTGTATTACTGTTTTTGTTGTATAGCTTTGTGTGTTTTTGGAGTATTTTCTGTGTTTTTCTTTTGAATTTTACTGTATGTTCCTGCAATGTTATATACTATTTGTATTTTTTTTTATTCTCTCATTTTTTTTGTGTATTTTTCTGTCATTTTGTGCATTTATTTTGGGGGCTAATTAGACCGAGGACCGCATGTGGTCCCTGGGCCACCAGTTGCCTATGTCTGTTATAGAGTATTTAAAACAAACATTATACAAATATAATTTGACTAGACACATAATCAGCAGTTATACGCAATGGTTGAAAGCAGCTTTTTCTTTTAAAGTGTGAATATTGTTAAAATACTAGCTCTACAGAGCGGAGTTTTTTTTTTTTTTTACAATATATTAAATGAAAGTGATTTCACAGTTGAAAAGAACATTCCAGAAACTAACACCTTTACATACATCTCTCTGAATGAGACTTTTAAAAAGAAGCACAGACACAATCATGAGGCTCAGACAAACTCCGGTGAACTTTATTTTCCGTACAACACAATTTAGATACACTTCATCCAAACAAATAAATGCCGCCACACTTTCAATCAGCTTGTTTTGTTCAGGGACCAGCACTACATTAATCACAAGGCCCTTCTCCTCTCCTCTCCTGAGACTTTCTATGCAAATTGCCCTGATCAGCTCGCTTTATTAAATTGGCTTGTTCTGCATCTCTGCAGCTCCAGGCTTGAAGGTAGCCTCTGCATGTTGAGTTTCTGCTGGTATCTCTGGGACCAAATGAGGAATTTTTTAAACATAATTTAGTCAAGATGAGGGGTCTGTATGTCATTGCACTTCATGCTGGTGTTGGTTGATGCCACATCTACATGTGTGTCATAAGAGCAGAGATAAAACTAAAGGTTCTGGAGTTAATTTCCGAGCTGAAGCTTCTCATTTCCTTGCTGCTGCATCATTCCCCTGGAGAGCATGTGTGCGTGTTTGCCTCCTAACAAGGCCCCGGTGTTGTCCACTGCCTGAAAGCACGCTTCATGCAACGCGACCTTGTTTTCCACCGTCCTTGTCAAGAATGTCAAGAGGTCTGTTGTTCTAATTGTGTCACACCCAACCAGCCACCGACAATGCGTGACAACGACCGCTACAATCTCATTCGGTATCCTACGAGCTCACTTACTATTGATGATTCCGGGGTGAGACAGAAACCAATCAATCACAATACTTGAGGAATATCGAGCCTAGCCAAATGCGTTTGAGAGCAACGTCGATCTTTCAATAGCGCCAAAGGCTCAGCTTAAAGACGAGGCGGCTTTGTGGCCACACAGCCTGTAATTCAAGTGTGAATAATAAGATGAGGGGCTGCCATCTCACTGTTTCATCTTCATGTACTGTCTCCTTTCAGATGCCTGTTAAATGGATGGCTCTGGAATGTATTCACTACAGAAAGTTCACCCATCAGAGTGATGTATGGAGCTATGGTAGGTGTTGCATGCTGTGGGTGGAGGATGTAATCAATTACCATAAATCCTTGTTAGAGTAGGTTTTAAATCTGTTTTCTGTGTCTTTTCCCAGGAGTGACCATCTGGGAGCTGATGACCTTCGGAGGCAAACCGTACGACGGCATCCCCACACGGGAAATCCCTGACCTCCTGGAGAAAGGGGAACGCCTGCCACAGCCGCCTATTTGCACCATCGATGTCTACATGGTCATGGTCAAATGTGAGTCAAAGCTAAATGATTACCTGAAACCTGAACAATCTGACATGCAAACAATGAGACATGGTATTGTTTGATTTATCCCTTTAAAAGTCCAGTATTCGTCGCAATCACACTACAATCACATCATACAATATTATTCATAGAGTACAGTCAAACAGTGTCTTTTGTAATTTTAACATATTTCTGAGATTATTATTTTATAGCTTATAGTTTTGTATAAAAACTTGTTTATTTTTGGAGTCACTGTTTTCGTTACTTCTCAGAACATCATTAAGAGCACAGTTTGATGTATTTCTAAATGCGTCCTAACCCAGACCTTCCCCTAAACAAGCCACACTACGGAACTCACTCACACGTGCTGTCCCTTAGAGGAGAAAAAGACCAAAGTGGAACATATTGTGCAGCTGTTTGTTGGTAAATGTGCCCGTGTAGCATTTTTCATCGGCAAATTAAACCCATAATTGTCTTTCTGGTTAGACATTATTGAGATAAAAAAATATCAAGATTTATATCATATATCGCCATTTTGAGAAAAAATATCAAGATATGGGTTTTGAACATAAATATATTATCTGTCATATTAACTGTCATAATAACTTCTTATAGAATAGGAGGAGCCAGGGTTGTCAGGAGGAGGGGTTTCCCCCTTATGAGGCCATAAGCTGACTTTTTACAAAATGTGGAATAACAAGGGAGGGAGGAAACAGAACTTTTTCAACTTTGTCCCTCTGAATGAGACTAAAGGGATGTATATCACTGTAGCAAAACCATTATAAAGTGACATTTTCATAATACTGCCCCTTTAAGTGACACAGATCAGTTGTGGTTTGATACTTTTGAAGCACTTTTGCGTTTTGCTGCTTGGAGAGAAGAGTTTATTTCAAAAGAAAAGAGAGAACTAGTATTAGAATGCAGGCTAATTATGTGTATATGGCAGCTTTGGCCTTGCCAGCGACTTTATGTGCATCTTTGTTTGTGCCATGCCCCATCTGGACATCCACACCTCCGCCACACACCGCCCTAATCTCCATCAAGCGCATCAGCTCGTCCAATTAAAAAAAAAAAACCCCATCTTTCCACTGATCTATCCAAAATGCTCCTGTGCTGGTAACAGGGTTTTGTTTTTTAATGTTGATGACTGTGTTGAGATCCACCCTCCCATATTGTCAGGAAACAGGCCAGGCTTACATGCCAAAGCCTAGTTTAAAGCGTTTTAGTGTTGAGCTTCATGTCTGCTGGTCATTCCACTGTTCGTTAACTCAAACAGCAGCGTTCTGTTAAGTTGGATTCCTGAAAAAGTGACACCATATCAACTTCTGCACCTTGTTTTCTATTTTATTGCCTCTCAGTCGTTAAAACGTAATGACACAAACATTACGGGTTTGCATGATTGATTCAGAAAGGCTTCCTGGCTGATGTGGCCTAATGAATCTAAACCTATTTTCACCAAAGCGCCCTCGAAAAAAGGGTTGATAAAAGACAATGATGCGATCCAGCTTGGAGGACGATTCCAAAAAAACATCACAATGATAAAAATGTTAATCCAACTGAAATGTCACACTCTGTAGATGCCATTTGCCTTTGACAACACAGATTTAAACCATCAAAGCCATGCAGCCTGGCATGACTTGCGTTATGAACATTGGCCTGACTACGTTTCTTAATGAGCAGCAAAGGGTAATGTGGGATGTGAAACATTCTGCACAAGCTTTAGGAATATAAATCTGCAGCATTGCAGCAAGATCTGCAGTAGCCTTTAGGCACTGCACCACTGTACAAAACAAAACCCTGGGTTTTCTTTTTTGTGGAATTTGCAGCCCATTGGCTGACAATTTCACCTACATTCTTATTTGTATTATACTGTTTTTAATGTATTGCACTGTTTTTATTGTAAAGTGTCCTTGGGTGGCCTGAAAGGTGCTTTTTAAATACAATTAATTAATATTATGATTATTATTTTATTATTATCAATTAAATAGTACTAAAAGTAAAAGTTACTCGTTACTTCCACCCCCCACGTTTATTTTTGGTAATAAATTTGATTTGATTTCGCACAACAGCAGTGTATCTCACAATGGATTAAAAATAAATAAATAAATAAATCAAAGAAAGAGAAAATAAATCAAGTAAAGCAAAGAGGGAACCAATGTTACAAAGTCTACCAAATCTACCACAATTGGAACTTAATTTTCCACAAAGACATCTGTATAAAATAAACCATCTTGTTGGGCCCCTACTGTAAGTTATGTACACTTTTTTTCTTTTGCCCGGAAACTATACTAGTATTCTTACATTATTATTATTATTACACAAGCTTTCTTTTTTCTTCACAAGAACCTAATGACTCCATATCCACTGCTTGTGTTTTATAAATCCTATATTGTCCTATATTTTATTGGTTTATTGAATATTTCTTGAGGAAAGACATGGATTCCTGCTGCTGTCTATTTCGCGCTCCTTGTCACATCCACAGTTCAAGACCACCCGCCACAGCGCATGCAAGTCGTACCTTTTACCCCCCAGTTCAACACCCGTGTGAACATTTACTGGTTCAATGCATTCGTTGGCTACTTTTCCGTCACCTCTATTTTTCTCTACCCCAGGCTGGATGATAGACGCAGACAGCCGGCCCAAGTTCAAGGAGCTGGCGGCTGAGTTCTGCAGAATGGCTCGTGATCCCCAGCGATACCTGGTCATCCAGGTATTTTTACACTTCCAATCAGGCTGTACATCTATTTGCATGTAGATAAATGCATGTAAATGAACTTGTGTGTGTGTGTGTGCGTGTGCGTGTGTGTGTGTGTGTGTGTGTGTGATTCAGGGAGATGATCGAATGAAGCTTCCCAGCCCCAACGACAGCAAGTTCTTCCAGAGCTTACTGGATGAGGAGGATTTAAATGATTTAATGGATGCTGAGGAGTACCTGGTTCCTCGAGGTTTCAACACAGCCTCTCAGTCGAGCACAACCAGACCTCGAGTCGACTCCAACAGAGTAAGATTATCCACATCTTAAAACCAGTTGACTAAAGCATCCATGCACTGGATTCTAAATGCTGAAAGTGTTCAGATATTATAAAGCATTAGTTTTTTTATACCCCTTGATGTTTCACCTTTATCATTCATCTTTTAAACCAGGACTCTTTGTGCACTCCTGGTTTCATTACTCTGTTAAAATCCTGCTATCCTATCCTTCACTAATAGAGAATGAGTGGTGCCAGCTCTGCTGTTTGCTTTGCAACATGCACGTCATGTCACAGGTCCACCACTTTCCATTTGATGCACCTTCACTCCCTCGACATATTCATTTCCCTGTGGCTCTTTGCTCTCGGATGACTGAACACGTCCCGAATAAAACCGACAACACAATCCAGCTGGTGGTGGTGCCTTTAAGGTTAATAACCTAAGTGAAACTCCTTTGATTACAGAGTCAAACGCCTCTGCAGACAGAGATAGAAATGTATAGCATAAAGCCTTTGGCGGGCTAAGTTAGCTATTCAGGTTGCACCATGGCAGGCAAAGTCAGCACAGGCGCTTATCTTATCTGCACTGATTTCCTCTCACGCTCACACTTGTAAAAAGAAGCACATAATGACTCGCTTTGAAGGAGGGATAAGCAGAGAAGTTTTCAGGAGGGAGGAATGTAGGAGTAGGTGGACAGGGCTGACCTCGGGACACTTTGTTGCGTTACGTTTTGCAGTTGCGCTATGTAGCTCCAGTAATTGGTGCTGCAGCTCACGCTGCTGGCAAGAGTGCGTTAGAGTTGGCCTGGTGTAAATAGCCTAAAGCCAGAGCAGCACCATGAGAGCCTTTTGCTTCATATGTCATGTTTTTTTGTTTACTTGTGGAGGTTTTTGTTCTTTTCTGGGAATCAGGTACTTGAATCAACACCTTGGCCTTCACACTCCCTAAAGGCTGATGACATCAACATCATAACTTTGTACAAAAAAAAAATTGATTTTAGCATCAGCCAGAAAGACTCACTCGCTGGGTTTCCATTACCCTTGGAAATGCGCAAAATCTAAAAAGTGCAATACAAACTGGTAATGGAAACACCTGAAATTCGAAGGAAAAAAAAAACAAAAACACTGAAATATCGCTCAAAAGTTTTTACGCATTCATGAGGAGGTATTTTAGGCGTTTTGATATTGAAATGTGTCGCAAAAGCGCTATGGAAACACTTTTTCTGCACAGGACGTGACGTACCTGGTCACATGACCACTTCTTGCCGAGAAATCATGGTGCAGTACGTGTTAACAGAAAAAGAAGAGAAGTACATTTCTTAGCAATATATCAAAAGTTATTACTGCCGCATTAGACGTGCAACAACAAAGGTTCTGAGCATCCATTTTCCTGTGGTGAAATCTCGCGAGATGAGATTTTACGGGAGTTACGAGGCGCCTACCCAAAACAACCTCCAATGGAAATGCACTCAAAGCGAAATTATATTTTGTTGGCATTTAGAAATATCGCTTTTGTTTTGCAAAAATCTGTAATGGAAACCCAACTATTACTGAACATTGTACTAATCTGACAGAGCATCATTCCAACTGTTACTACTGTTTTAAATCGCTTAAAATCAATTTATGGTAACAATGCCACATTATCTGTTCTTCACCATTAGAACCAGTTTGGCTATCGGGATGGTAGTTCAAACTCCACAGAAGGAACCAGTGTGGGGGCCCAGGGCTGTACGAACCAGGAGGGTACATTCAGCCTAGGTGCGGCCCTGGACGACCAGCGCTGCAATGGAAGCCTCCATAAAAAGAGCCTCGGCCAAGCATCAGGAGAGGACAGCGGGGGTCAGAGGTACAGCACTGACCCCACCATCTTCTTGAGTGAAAAGATAACCAGAGGGGATACCGATGAGGACGGCTACATGACACCAATGAAGGACAAGAGCTCTTCAGGTACTTAGAGGCTTTGAATTAATGTAAAACACAATCATTTATTGTAATTCTTATTAACTCATAACATTCATTAATTCCATTCATTCCTTGCAAACATTGCATTATTTAATTACTGCCTGGGGAAGGCATTAATGTAGCTGCCAACCTAACACTGTAAACATGAAACCAATCCAAAGTCACTGCAGTAGTGGTCAAAGCTGGGGTCAATTATATTTTTCAGTTTGAATTACGTTTTCAATTACCCATGTTCAATTACAGTTCAATTACGATCAGTGACCAGCATTTTTTTCAAATAAAATTACAATTACGTTCTCAATTGCTAAAGTTCTATTACAGTTAATCACAATTCCTGAACCTGAAATAAATAACCTAATAAAAGTTAACCTCCCCCTGTCTGTTAGCATATCTAATGATAACGGGTCCTAAATTAGCTGTAAAATACACTAAAAACAAATATCTATCATCTAATTTCTTTCTTATCTATTGGTTGCCTTGTTAGGCTTCCTAATCAATGAAAATATGGGTTTTAATATATTTGGTGTGGGCGTCTGAGCCTTTTATGTGTCACTATACCCCAAGATTTCAATTTTTTTTTAAATGTAAAATGTGGGAAAGCTTGATATGAAACATATTTGAATAATTATTTTTAGCTATATATGTGTAGAGCTGTACATAGAACTGTAACATGGTTCCACAGTGTTGCATTAAATTATAATTGACAATTTTTTATCGAATTTTCATGGCAATTACAATTACAAAGTCAATTTTATGAACTCATACAATTCCGACAGGAACAGATTAATTAATTATCAATTACGTGGTTACCCTGGTGGTGGTGATGCTGAGCAATGTTTATTTTACCAGAAAACCGTGATTTCGTCTTTTGACTAAAATTAGTTTTAGTAAAAATCATCAGTACTATTTCAGCTTTAGTCTAGTTTTAGTCGACTAAATCTGTTACAGATATAGTCGACTGAAATGTAAAGGATGAGATTATGCATATTTGTAAAGATTTAATTAGCATTTATCAACCTGAAATGGGATAGTAATAATGTTTAATACATACAGATTTGATGTGATCAATGCGTAGTTTTCATTGGATAACTTCCTCAAAAGAACTGATTGGATTTCGTCCCATGTAAACATTTTTATTAGTTAACAAAAATATCAATATATTTATATTTGTCTGTTTTTTTTATTATTTATTTATTTATTTATTTACTTATTTTATTTTATTTATTTGTTTTTTAAAAAAATATGAATAAATAAATAGATTCATTTATTTTTTTAAATTAGACAGTCTTGTTATTGTCACTTCAAAAAATGTAGTCGACGAAAATTGAAACAAAATGAACACTGATGGGACTGGCGCCCTGTCCAGGGTGTACCCCCGCCAAGCGCCCTATGAGAGCCGGAGATTGGCACCGGCAGACCCCCGCGACCCTGTCAAAACAGGAATAAGCGGGTAAGAAAATGGATGGATGGATGAACACTGATGTGTTGAGTCACTGCAGAAATGCTCAGCCACTTCTTTATGTTAAGATGTAAAGTAATTTATAATCTCATATTTGCCATCCCCCCCTTTTGTCAATATGTACTTAGTTGTGTGTTTTGAGGCCGAACTTCATTTGTCAGACACAACCAAAGAGAGACGAAATACCTCTTCAGTATTTGTCTTAAAATTAAGTGTGGTGCATCCTCTAATGAGTTAATTTAGCAATGAGCGTGCTAGAAATACGTCTCGGGTTCAAACCCTGCAGCCCTGTGTTATAATGATGCATAATTGCATTGTGTTTGACTTACAGTATGGTGTGGATAAAAGATACGCTCACTTTATTGTCATTGATTCCACTCTTGCTTCAAGGAAAGGGTGTCATTAAAATTTAAAGATAACTATATAACAGTTATCCATGCATTCCTTTAACTCAGCACACCTGTTTTATTTGACTAATCCCGGCCTGGTGCACCTTTCCTCCTCTGCCATTACACATTCACACGGTGAATACACTCCTTTGTAGCAAAGTCAGCCTGTCATTTCTCCTGTTCGTTTGATTTCATCCATTGATTAAAACTCTCATCCAGTTTCCATTGACAGCAGCGTATGTCAGAGATTAACGCCGAGCCGCATTTTGCTTTTGATCATAATTTCATCCGTCAGGCTGGCACCTCGCGCTATCATCTTTGATTTTTGTGCAGCTCAAAATATAACAAAGCCTTAAGCAAACTGCCGCTGATGCAATTTCAAGGAGCGGACGAGTGGGCAAAATCAATAGATTTCGCTCCCCACTACTACTATAGTGCTTGGAAGTAGCAAAGAGGGGTCATTTGTTGGCCTTTTTCACCCCGGCACATTAAGCGTTCATTGCCAAAGAATAGCTGGCTGCTAGCCCATCTGAGTAGCTGTCAGTATTATCATTATTATCTTTATTTCCACTTTCTTCCCTCATTACCTCATTACTCTCTCACTTTCAGTTTCATATTTCTTTTGTTTTGGTGGGTTTTTCCTGTCTTACTCTTTTACAAACTGCTTTTCTCTTCCTCTTCTTCTCACTCCTACCCTCCCTCCCTACTTTTCCCCAATCTGTGCTACAGAATATCTGAATCCTATTGAGGAAAATCCATTTGTTTCTCGACGTAAAAATGGTGAAATCCATGCATTGGATAATCCGGGCTACCACAGCACACCCAACAGCCAGCCCAAAGGAGAGGACGAGTACATCAATGAGCCACTCTACCTCAACACCTTCCAAAGCCCGGCAGAGCTTGGCCTGGAAGCCCTGAGGAGAAATGGTCTGCCCTTACCCTTGCCCACGCCTTCCTCTATCTCCATCGCAAGCTCAGGCCCCCACCTACCTCTATCCATCCAGACTAGTCTACCCCAATACTCCTTACCAGCGACCCAGCCGTCTCCATCTGGTGTTACCTGCCACCACGGTCCAGCGACTCACATCCTCCACCCTCACCACACAATCAAACCTGCAGGACAACCAGGCAATCCAGGTTCTTTCAGCCAGAACCAAACGGGAACTTCTGCTCAAGCCCTGCTGAGCCAGCCCGGCACGCTGTCCACCACGGCTACCCTTGGCCATGGCAGTCTGCCAGCTTACCAGAGTCACACCGCCTCACATCCTGCTAGTATGCTGAAGCACGGAGGGCAGACGACGGGGAAAGCCAGCGGGAGGAAGCTGAAGGTGACCTTTGACAATCCAGAATACTGGCAGCACAGTTTGCCTCCAAAATCATCCCTCCAGGCAGCCCGGGACGGCGCTCAGGGAGCACCCGCCAACGCTAAGCTTTTCTACAAGCAGAACGGACACATACGGCCCGCTGTAGCTGAAAACCCTGAATACATGTCTGAATTTTCTCTGAAATCTGGCACCGTCATGCCACCACCACCATACCGGCAGCGGAACACAGTGGTCTAGATCATGTCTCTAACATTGTCTCTGGAGCCACCATACCATCCCACACAGTCATATCCAGTCTTTCTAGGACATCGTCTTCTGTCGACTGTTGCATCATTCTGAGGAGGTTAGGCCCAATCGAATGGCAGTCGGATGTGTTCCATTCCCTTTCATTTCCTGCTATGTAGATAGACTGCACTCCACGTCATTGAGAATGTGGCGGTGATGGTGCTTCTCTGTGATGTGGACCTACTGGACCTAAGTGTTGTCTCTCTGAGGAAGATGTGCAGCTCTCACACACACAAACTGAACTCACTGCCAAACACTCTGGTGTCGGATTTAAGGAACAAACGAGATGTTTCACTTCTACTGTTTTCCATCCAGGTCTGAGGGATGAACAGTGGCCTTTTTGAGGGTTTCCGGAATCAACAGTTGGCTGATGTTGAGAAAGAAATACAAAGATTTGCCAGTTATATGAGCACCATGAAGGACAGTGCACACATAAGCCAAAAGAAAAAAAGTTCAGTTTCCTAAATTCTCCATTAAAAAAAATGTGACATTTCTCATCATTATACAAATGCTGTGATACTGTGATTGCCAAAACTACAGTAATCTCCTTTTTCACATTTGTAGTTCAACCATGAACTTTGTAACTCCTTTGAAAATGTGCAGGGCAACTGCTGTTTTCTTGTTTTAGCTTGACTGCTGTCTGGTCCAACAGGCTGATCAAAAGCGGTGTTTCAAAGGCAACGGGTAAAAGGGAAAACACGCTGTAAACTCTTTTATAAACACTGGTTTCAGTGGAGAGAGGATTTTTATACACTGTATTTTTTTTTTTTTCCTCCAAAAGATGTTGTGAAGCTAAGCCGGATGAGAATGTAGATTTGGAAATGCTATATATGGATAAGAACATGATCAGATCAACTATAAACACAGAGAAACTTCAAAGGGGGATCCGGGAAGGGGAGGGGCATGTATTGCGATGGAGAGAACGTTCATAGCAGCCAATTAATGAAATGAGGACCTTAAGGAATGAACAAGACAGCACCAGCAGAGCACAGTAGGTGTGTGTGTGTGTGTTTGTGTATGTGCGTAACAAATCAGCGTTACCCCAGGGGAATATCTTTAGGGGTGGGGAAAGCTTGGGTTGGATTGTTCGAGACTTTTGCGACGTTTCAACAGAACTTTTTGCTGTACGAAGTTCCATAAAAGCCAGATTCAGATCACTTTTACTGTCTCAAACTTTGCAAAGTGACAATTCTGTCATGGGTCTCACTGTGCAATAGTTTTAGACGGTTTGAAACTGTAGGCACGAGTATTTTATCAATAGGAAACAAAAGCACTTGTTTCTTGACTTTAAAAATAAATATATATATATCAGTGGTTCCCAAACAGGGGTACAGGAGCACATTGCAGGGGGTACTCGCAAAGATTTAACAATTAATTTAGAAATAAGTTCCTTTTAGGCTATTTTTGAACAATTCACCACAAACTAACGGTACTATTAATATGTGATGATTTCATTTTATGTCAGAAAGTTAACTTTGATCTCCTGACATGTTTCGACTTTCAATTCAATTCAACTTAATTTATAGAGCGCACACTACAACAATAGTCATCTCGAAGCGCTATCAAAATATAAAATTCTTTAGGAAAAAACCCAACAAATCCAATTGCCAGTCTTCCTCAGAGGCGTCTGCTGATTGCTTTGATGATCAGTTACATAAATTCCAGCTGGAATTATTAACAGCACTATTGCTCAGTAAAATACCATATTTTCTTGTAATTTATTGAAAACATTTCACCATTTTTTGGACAATTGGAGACAATAATTAGCTAAAAATTTACAAAGGAAACTGTATTTACTTACTATTGAAGTAATCACATTAAAGTTGCATGGTATTGTATTTACACTCATTGTTTTGAATTTAGAAAGCCAATGTTGGAGACACAGTTAAGGGTTTAAGATAGCCCGCTGTTCCACAAATGAAAAAGCTTTTGAAATTATGGACAGGGTACTTATGATATGGAGAGGGGGTACACATGACTTGACAAAATGCAAAGGGGGTACACGGGGGGGAATAAAAAAGATTGGGAACCACTGCACTATATCTATGGTCAACCATTTCAATATACTTTATTCACAATCGTAATATTTAATGAACCAATAATTGTCAACAGGGATTACACTTTGTCAAGTGCAAAAACAGTCTGACACATTAAACATAGTCTAGCCATCCCATAATAGAACAGCAGCAACAGCATTAACACTTAGAATACATGAGTTGTTTGCTAGGTAAGGGTAGTCAGAGGAAGCTCAAAAACCCATTGATACTTGCCCTAATCAGGGTTTAACAAGCTGACCTAACAGTCTAAGATAGTACAGTGATACACCACAACATGTACATAACGGAATACAGTTTATAGACCTTTTATAATTGTGCGCTTATTAGATATTGATATTTATACTGTTTTTCGTCAACAATGCTGTTTGCATTTGTTTCAGTGGCATTTTATTCTTGATTCTTTGATAGAATTGACCTCATTGGCTCCATTAGTGTCTATTTCGTCTACACTAAGCACTTAGAAGCACAGGTAGCTTTTTTAAGGTGTTTTTTAATCACAGGATGGTCCTGGTGGCATCGATTACTTTCGATTTTAGGATAAAGTCAAGGGACCAGTGTGCTTGTTTCTTGTACTGGGCAACAAAAGGTAAACGTTTCCAGAGAACGTTTGAGTCGAGGAAATGGAGTTCCTGAGCTGAGAGGAAAAGGCAATTGCGGCTAATGAATGTCCTACGTCACATGCTTGGAATAGAAAGGCGGATATAACGAAAAGTGTGGCATCGAGGGGTGTCCCGGTCCAACTTATTCACTTCCGATAAATCTGTGTACCCTTCGTTCTTTGGTTATTTCGTTGTCAAACCAAATCAAAATATCAAATAAACAGAAAAATCAAAAACCAGAAAAGTAGTGTTTTTCTCTTTTAAACTTAAAATACAAATGGTGAAATGTTGTTCTGTTTGTGAGATATTTACGGGCAATTTAGAGCAAGAGCTTCAGCACGTTACATTCTGTCAGTGCGAACAAATTTATACTCCAAACAGTATATCCAAATAAACTGGTGACTGAGTATCGACTGGTGTGAAGAACAATAGATGTTTGAAACTTCTACGATTTGACACTTTTGCAAAAACAATTACAGATTTTTTTAGGGGCAGTAAAAATAGTTATCTTGCATGTTATAATACCGCTAGCCACTAACAGCAGCTGTCAACACACACGGAAGTTGATCGCAAGAAACAAGGAGCACCAGTAGATAAATTACACCACATCTGTTTCCTTTAATCACATATCATGTACATGTTTTTCGCATGTTATACGATATTGTTATGACATCCTTGTGTATTGGCCATTACCAATATCAGTACGAATCATACATACTTTTATTACTTATTTTTGCAGTGTGGAATGTTTTAAAAGGTTTGTTGAAGTGACGTCACTCAGAGAACGCTAGGCCGCAACAGTAGGCATGAGGAAAAGCTGACACTTTTATTGTTAAATAATGGGTTACAGAAATTTTTACCTTGAACATAAGAATATTCTACAATTAAATACAATAAATAAAGCAGAATTTAGAAGACCCTGAAAAAATAACAAAAACTAAAAGTTATTTCTTTAAAGTGCAAAATAACCACTCGTTTAACTTAAAAATGAGCATATTCTGTGAATGAACTGCTTGTATCGGAGTGCTTATATTTATTTATTTATTTATTTGCTGATATTGGACCGATTTCCAATATTAATATCGGATCGGGACACCCCAAGTATTCTCTGATATAACGTACCATAGCCATGCCGCTACGCTACGAGGTTGTGGAAATCTGGTTCAAGTTATTCTGGGTGAAATTAAAATGTGTAATTTTATCCCATAACATTCAAAATATTTAATTACAGAAAGATGTTTTTTATTATTTATTTAGTCTTTTTGTGTGTTTGTTTGTTTGTGGCTTTCTCAGCCTCACGCCCCAGTTCGACTATGTTAATCAAAGCTAGCTAAATGTCGCTACACCAAGGATGGATGCTAGTCATTGCTGCTAAACACAACACAAAGCTGGATGGAGATCATTACATACATGTTATACATGCTTTACATGTAATTT
The DNA here is from genome assembly GCF_900634775.1 of Gouania willdenowi. Lineage (NCBI taxonomy): Eukaryota > Metazoa > Chordata > Actinopteri > Blenniiformes > Gobiesocidae > Gouania > Gouania willdenowi. Next base: position 8,784,763 of record NC_041045.1, read on the forward strand.
GAGTCGTATTTGTAGTATTTATTTGATGGTTTTAGACGTGTGTAGTGCGTTAGACTTCAGTCCTCCCTGGTGAACTCTTGGTTTGATGTTAGGAATACAGAAAAAGAACGCCCACTCTTTATCAATGTGCTCATGTGGTTGTTTACTCACGATGATACGATAGTGAGGCCAAGAGTTCACGTGGAAAACATGTTTTTTGGTGGTGCTGACCAGCTTTGAGAATGCCCTATTTTCCCTTATTTTTGTTGCCTAAATTGAAGCTGTTCTGATGATATCATGATTAATAGATAAAGCCGTATTTTGTAGTCCTTTTTGCAGCTCTAATTCAATGAAAAGGAGACGGCGTTTAATATCAGTGTGAAATATTCATGGCTTGTTTGAGCTTGTTTGTACTAAGCAGAGGAAAAGGCTGCCAAAGCTTGGATTTTAGGAAGAAAGTGTCGGAAAGAAAAAAGGAAGATGGTTGTGTCTTGTTTGCCCCAAAATGATCAGACAGACCCGGGCAAATTATGTGTTGTGACGAGAAGTGTTCTCAAGAGCCCTTCAGAGAACACGAGGCACTCTTCTTTGTTATTTTTGCTGAGTTTATCGGCAGACGGAAACAAGATCAAACCTGTTTTTTTTCAACCTTTTGAAAACCCCATCTTTATATGGTTCTTTTCCCCTGTGGGTGGGCCTAGCATCTTGTTAAAAACATACTCTACTGTGTGTCACATGCTGCTACCCATCTCAGTTTTTAACACTCCTGATGACTCAGATGTACGCCACGTTTTTTTAACTTTTTTTTTTTCTCCTCCCAGCCAAGATCCGAATGCGTGTTTCCATTCAATACCCTCATTAGCATAATGTGGTCATCCTTCATATAGGCTAATGTATAGTAATAATTGCATTGCATGGTATACCCAAAGTGAGTGATTTTTTTTCTGCTGTCCACTTTTATATCCCTACGTGGATGACAATATATTGCGTCGGACAAAATTAACCAGATATTTTTACAAAAGTTTAGTAGCACAAACTCTACATTTTTAAAATGATCCATAATCATGGTTTCTTGACGCGTGTGTGTGTGTGTGTGTGTGTGTGTCACATATCCTTAATGTCGTCTTCTTATATTGCTAAGTTACCAGTGTACGTTCTCTATAATTGTGTACTATATTACAAGTTTGTAACTCTAGTTGCGACTTGGATTTTTTGCCTTTTAATTGCACAAATCACCCCCCCCCACACCCCCCTTTATTATTATTACTTTTTTTGTTCTTTTCAATGTTTAATTTATCAATGTACCTGTACAGAATCAATGGAGGTTCCTCCGAAAAGTTATCTAACACACTTCAACTCCAAATGTGAATAGTATTTTTATAAACGCACAGAAACGGCTGACGTGGTCGATTTGTAAATAAGGAGGCAATGCTTTGGATTTATATCAGTCTTCTCTCCCTCTGCTGTTTTCTCCTGCTTATGACAACTTATATAAATAAAAAGAAGCGTACATATTTGCTTCATGTATGTGTTTGACTGATTGGGACACACGTGGGTTGTTAACCTGTGGGCGGGGCCAGCACGGCCCACCATTTCTGCTCAATTTGGCTTCAGTTTCTGCCTGCCATGTTTCATTTGTCACTCAGTACGACAGAGACCACACAACATGCTATAATGCCCTCTTTTTTTTTTCTCCCCTCAGTGTTATCAGAAACCTCACACCAGCGCTGCCATTTGACACTTAGACGATGTCAGGGAGGCAGTGTTACACGCAAGGATTATTTTATCCTGTCATGTCAAACCTCCAAACCTCATTTAGTGTCATTTCCAGTTAGTTTTGCTTGTTTTTCCATTGGGTGTAAAGCAGACATAAGCAACTGGCAGCCCGTGGGCCACATTCGGCACTCGGTGTAATTTAATGCGGCCCCCAAAGTAAATGTGCAAAATGACAGGAAAAAAACACAAAACAAAAGCAAGTATATATTAAAAAAACAAATAATTACAACATTGCAAGAAAATACAGTAAAAGACAAGAGAAAAACACATAAAACTACGATACAAAAAATGACCCACAGTACTAACAAACAAGCAAAATGACAACAGAAATACTCAAAAATCACCCCAAAAAAATGCGCAATGACAGCACAAATACACAATAAGATATTTCCTGTAAAGGACAGATATTTTACAGGAAAAATACACAAAAGGACTACAGAAATGCACAAAATGACTCACAACGAACAAGACAACAACAAACATACACAGAATGACAGAAAAACACACAAAATTACTATAAAAACTCTTTGCTCTTCCTGTATTAATGCTCAGATCACTCATTATTCTATACCAGTACAGTGCCCGTCGAAAGTATGTATTCATATAGTGGGAGTTTAAATACAGTTGTCAATTATGGCCAAATGAGTATGTGTTTGAAGGTTGGATGTACAAAGAGGTGTACATACTCCCGAAGTGTGTCTCCGTGCAGTGAATCTGAATTTTATGAAGCAGAAAAATATAGAATTTAGAAGTTACTCATTTGTTACTTTCAAATTCAATAACAACTATTCAAATCTTAGCCCATATAAACCATTTTTGGTCCAAAGTATGTTTTTAATTTACGATAAATAAAGACTGATTCAGGATACTGTAACTCCTGCTCATTTTGTGTTGATTAATAGAAACAAAAAACAAAAGGAAAGGAAAAGAAAAATAAATATGCAATGAATGATGGTTTTTCTTCAAAATTCAAGACGAGCTCCGATGTTGTTTTTTTCCGTTGTTATGAAAGTTTTAGGACTAATTAAAAAAGGAAAAGTGACTGGAGTTGAGATGCATCATCTGCCTTCCCAGACTGTCAGCAGGGACGTGTTCCCAGTTGATGATCTGCTTGTGGGGAACATGCATATTATCTGCTTCTTCTAAAAGTTATAGCGTTAAAGTTAGCAGCTTTGTAAACAGGGGCCTCAGTTATAAAAGTGTGCCTAGTGAAGATCACGCTAAAAACCAGGAAGTGCATACGCAAAAAAACTATCAGAGTTATAAACGTGGGTGCACGCTCGTCCCACACCTGTTTCCGTTTATAAATGACAATCAACCCGAAAGTTGTCGCACGTGAGGAAACACCTTACTCCGCCCCTATTATGCCTATAAAAGGTCAGGCTCCGCCCATACGGTGCCTAGAAAAGCTCAGGTGAACGTCTTTAATGAATATTCACTAATACGAATTTCACGGTGGACCCAGGGGGGAAAACGAGTAAATAAAACACATTTCACTCAATGTGAGATGGAGGTATTAATTGTCATGGTGGACACACACAAGAGAGTGTCATTTAGTGACACAGTGAATATTACGAATGATAGAAAGGATGATCACGTTGTGTTGCCTCAGAGCGTCAGAATGTGACTGAGGTGAAAAAGAAATGGGCAGACATAGAAGCAGAGGAGAAAATGTGTCTCACTCGCCATAGAGAGAATGTCTGTGCAACAGGTGGTGGAAAGGGGCGGAGCTTACCCTCACAGAGGATCATTGGGGAACCCCTCTGTGTTATAAAATAAGCTGAGGGGGACACAGATGCACTATATGCACCAGAAACATGGGATTAAATGATATTTCCTTGTAAAAAAAAAAAAAAAAATGAACAGGTAATAAAACACCTTTGAAACTATACGTAATTCACAATATTTATATTCAAGTAAAACCATATTTTTCATCAGTCCCAGGGTGTTTACTGGTGGGTGAGGCCGGGGGCTCCACAGCACCTCGTCCTCACGGGGGGGGGGTCCTAGTCCTGCCTATTGATCTCACTGGTCTCTGTAGATCCTCTCCCTCCAGAGTCTCCCGTGCACCTCGTCCTCCAGCAGTGCCTGATAATTCACTGTGCGTCTTTACGCATTGTGAGTGCGCTCCTTTTTATAACAACTACAGGTGTTGCAGCCAATTGATCAGCAGTTTTGCGCAATGATCATGTGATTTTAATTACAATTATTATTAATAATATAAAACTGTATTTGTACGCACACATATGTCTCTCACGCCCTGGGTAATGTGCACTGTTTGATTATTTCACACAAATATACAGTATCTATCTCACAGAGCTGTCTTTAATTTCATCCTTCTCCTGTTGGGGGCGGAGTTTCTCGTTTCTCATGATTTTGTGCACACGACAGTTACGCGCATTATCTCGCCAAGTTTGTCCCAAATGTTTCTTATAAGTGGCGTACGCTTTCTTTAGTACATATGTAGCGTTTGTAAATGAGACCCCCGATGTGTGATATCAATCTTTACACAAGATCCCAGGAAAAAAAGCCTCAAATGAGACGCTATGAGCTCCGTGCTAATGACTTTGACAGTAAAAGTGTGTGTTCCGTACCCTGTTTGACCCAACCTCTAAAGATCAGCATCGCAGAAGCTTCACTGAAGATGACAGTTAGCAGCGCGCTACAGTTTGATGCTCAAAAAGACTTGAATATAAGCGCAAGCATCATCAAACGGCCTCCAAAAGCTCGCCTTTAACAGGCTAATGTGCGGCTGTAGCACATCGCTCCTGCTTTACTCTTTCTTTTATTTATTTTATTTATTTTCCCAACTGTTGGTGACGTAAACTGGCACGGGCAACATGGTTTGCTTTGCAGCGCTCCTCTATTTGCTGCTCCACTCGCAAAGCTTTCATTTTAGTCATAAATAATACAAAAGTGTCCAATGGCAGAATATCAGCTTTCTGAAGTCACTGCTATTAATACTAATAGAGCAATGGGGTGCTTTAAGTAAACACTGTTTATGAGCAGAACCCCCTCCGCCCTCTGTTTTCCTCATTAGTTTCCTCACAGCACTGAGACTTAATTATTAATCATCTTTAGTTCCCCCGTAGTAATTTAAAACACTATTTGAATTATTTTCAGCATTAGTACTTCTTCATAGCTCTACTTTAAACACTGTCAATAATAAGGAGAGATGAATTGATGCTGTATTTTTTTTAATTATAAACAGATTATCTGAAGCGTTTAACGTGCATTAAAGCACATTCTCACCTTTCCCAGACCGAGAAGGGACAGAGGGACTAGTGGGAAGGGTTAATTTGGTGTTATGCTGCATCTTAGTTAGTCAAAGCTACCATTGATGCCTGGGAATGAGAGGATAGGGTTGGTGATTGTCTCTGTCCCAAAGGCCTTTAGCAATTATACTTACAGCTGCCCTGTAGCAATCTATGACACCTCCCACATATGACAGCTCATCGCCCAGCACAACACAAGCGTTTAATTGCTGTGTGTCACCTTGACAGGGATGTATTACCCACGATTCACTGCAACTAAACAGCAGCCACGAGGGGAGGGGTATTCTTAAAAATCAGCGTTTCCTTTTTAATATAAAATTACAGCAAAAACATGACTTTTTGTAAATCATCATACACCGTAATCTGCAACTTTTAGCAGTAAAATTTAGCCACAAAAAAATGTGCCGGTATCTGGTAATTTTATTCGTCTTGTGCAATTTTTGGTTGACTTTGTGTATTTCTGTTGTCATTTTAAAATATATCTGTTTTTGGTGTATTTTTTCCTCATTTTTGCGTTTTTGTTGTTTTGTAGTTGTGGAGTAATTTTTGTGAATATTTGTTGTAGTTTTGTGTGTTTTTATAGTAACTTTGTGATTGCTTTCGTATATTTCTCTCATTTTGTGCCATTTTGTTGTCTTTTGTTTTGTGGTTGTGGAGTCACTTTGGTGTATATTTGTTGTCATCTTGGATTAATTTTAATGTGTATTTGTTGTCGCTTTGTACTTATTTTTGTGTATTTCTCTCATTTTGTGCATTTTTTGGTCATTTTTGTGTCGCTTTGTTGTAATCTTGGAATCATCTTTTCCTTTGTTGCAGTTTTGTGTGTTTTTAGAGTCATTTCGTTCATTGTTCTTGTCTGGTGTATTATTCTGTAATTTTGTATGTTTTTTTTGAAGGCATTTTGTGGGTTTATTTTAGTGCTAATACAAGTAATGGTCAATACAAAAATATGCATGTTGGCAATGTGAGGCAATGGAGTCAGCCTGCAGCGACGCACCTGTTAGTAATCACTCTTATTAATTCCGTTACATGAAAGCATTCCAAAGCTCTTGCCACTTTTAATTTCACGTGGCATATTTACATTTTAATGACGTGGAAAATGCTTCTGGTCTTTTGTAAAGCGCAATTAAACTCCCAATGTGCCCATTTCAATGTTTCCATGATGCAGTTAGAGATATGATCATAAATCATAGTTATCTACCTCCACAGGGCTGAATCTCCCGCGTCGTGTCATCACCGCACATGTCGTTTGCTGATTTATTTTCTCTACGATCTGGTGAGCGGCTAAAGCACGGCTTCACAAAACAGATAAGCGGCAGATTTTAGATGTTGTGACTAATTCAGGTGATCATTGGGAGCTGGCCCCGGGCTGTGCAAATATTGGCAGCTTTAAATGCTTTTTTAACCTCTACTTTACCTGAGGCTAATCAGACCTATCACAACGTTTGATCACCTCGACTGGAGCTGAGATTAATTTGAAAGTGATCCTGCAGCTTGACTTGATAATTTTCCAAATTAAACACTGGGTTTTCACCGCTGCTTTAGATTTCAAAGGCTTTCCGAGGCTTTAGATAAGAAGTTAAAGTAATCACTAATTTTTTACTTCTCAGGATTACAACTAAAGCCACAAAAATACAGTACAGTAAAGATAACAATCCCCTTTTTAAATTAATCTATGGCACCATGTAGACCAGACATGGCCCCCAAAGTAAAAAATTACAGAAAGTTTTCCAAAATAACTAAATAAAACTTACAGAAATGCAGAAAAAAACTGTTAGGAACTACAAAAATACACAAAACCGGCACATAAAAATGACTAATAACACAAAATTTGAAGAAAATCAACAAAATGACTACAAAAACACTCAAAAAAAGAAAAAAATATACAAAGATTCTAAAAACTCACAAAATGACAACGCAAACACACAAAAAAAGAGAAAAATAGACAAAATGATTCCAAAAAACCACAAAATGACAACGCAAAGAAACCAAAAAAAGAGAAAAATAGACAAAATGATTCCAAATACAAAATGACAACGCAAACACAAAAAAAGAGAAAAATAGACAAAATGATTCCAAAAACCCACAAAATGACAACGCAAACACACAAAAAAAGAGAAAAATAGACAAAATGATTCCAAAAACCCACAAAATGACAACGCAAACACACAAAAAAAGAGAAAAATAGACAAAATGGTTCCAAAAACCCACAAAATGACAACGCAAACACACAAAAAAAGAGAAAAATAGACAAAATGATTCCAAAAACCCACAAAATGACAACGCAAAGAAACCAAAAAAAGAGAAAAATAGACAAAATGATTCCAAATACAAAATGACAACGCAAACACAAAAAAAGAGAAAAATAGACAAAATGATTCCAAAAACCCACAAAATGACAACGCAAAGAAACCAAAAAAAGAGAAAAATAGACAAAATGATTCCAAATACAAAATGACAACGCAAACACAAAAAAAGAGAAAAATAGACAAAATGATTCCAAATACAAAATGACAACGCAAACACAAAAAAAGAGAAAAATAGACAAAATGATTCCAAAAACTCACAAAATGACAATGCAAAGAAACCAAAAAATAGAAAAATAGACTAAATTATTCCAAATACTCACAAAATGACAATGCAAACACACAAAAAAAGAGAAAAATAGACAAAATTATTCCCAAAAACACACAAACCCTTTGTTGTTAGTTTCCTGTATTAATGCTCTGATTGGTTATTATTATACTGACATGAATGTTCACAATGTGGCTCATGAATCAGACAATCACACTTTTGTGGCCCCTGCTGTGATAACAGTTGCCCATCTCTGGTGTAGACAAATGGCTGTATGCTGCTTAACCAATGCTTTGAGAAACGTATAAATAATAACAATAATAGTCTACTAATTTAAATCTTAATATCGTAAGTTTTTTAAAGATTTCCTCTAAAACTGAAGCCCGTTGTCGATGTTGGATTTTTCAAAGGAAAAATGAGATTTCAATGTGTTTGGACATGCTGGGACAGGCCTGAGGCTCCTGCAGAGATGAGGATGAACAGCAGACCCATGGAGCTCAGTCACAATTACCATGTGAAAGAGAGGGAGGGAGAAAATAACGCTGGAATACAACCACCCATGAGCCATGTTCTTCCACACAGCATAGTAAAAGCTGAGTGTAGCCGCGTAGCCAAATCTGAATTTATGCCTAAATTCATTCAAATAAAAGCAAAATCGCATTTTAGGATTTGATTTGAACGATAACGATTTAACGCTTTAAGTTCCTAAGCACTTAATATCAGCCACATTCACAGCTCATGTTTGTAACTCTTTACGGTTCAAATGTTTCACCTTTATGGATGAAACACAAACTCCAAACAGAGCTTTACCGTAACTTATAAACTAAGTAATGCTTTTGGATATTAAACTCAAATTAGCATGGTCATAAAGTCACATAGAATTCATTTCAAATCAATAAACTTTTCATATAAAACAGTATTATTATGATTATTATTTTAATTAAACTAGCTGTTTTTACTTCATTTTTAAGGAGATTTATTGTGTTTCTTTGGCAAACAAGGGTGACAGTGATTGGCTTGACATTATTTTTGTTTTAGTTTGCTGCCGTTATTCCCCGTGATATGTGCTGACTTTGCGAGATATTCAATTTTGTCCAGATTCGGATCTCTCCATGTAAAATAAACAAGTTGATGGAACATTCAGTCGAGAAAACACTAGAAATGTGTTGGAAAGTGACTTTGGCAGAATTTTTAGGGGCGAAAGCAAAAAATTACACATCCACACCGAACGCGACTTCAGCGACTCTGGCGACTAGATTACATTCAAAATCAATGTAAATGACACAACGTCAGTCGACCTCCCTTCAAGCGACGCGATTCCAGCGACTCAATCTCACGATTGAGTCGTTAGCAACTCAATCTCACGAAGTCGCTCAAAGTTGAAATTTTTTTACCTTTCAAGTGACTTCAAGTAAGGCTGTGTGTGTTGCGACATCCAATCGGCAACGAGTTTCTCCCCTCATCGCTGCGGTAAATCAGAATCAGAAAGGTTATTATATTAGCAAAGTACAGTTTAAAAACAGCACAAGGAATTTAACTTCGCAATTGATGCGAAGAACAAAAAACAAACCAGAAACCATAACTATAATGATAATAATGATAAATATAAAGGATAAGGGACAAAGGATAAATATTCGGCCCCCTTGAACTTTTTGACCTTTTGCCACATTTCAGGCTTCAAACATAAAGATATAAAACTGTAATTTTTTGTGAAGAATCAACAACAAGTGCGACACAATCATGAAGTGAAGCGAAATTTATTGGATATTTCAAACATTTTTAACAAATAAAAAACTGAAAAATTGGACGTGCAAAATGATTCAGCCCCCTCAAGTTAATACTTTGTAGCACCACCTTTTGCTGCGATAACTGCTGTAAGTCGCTTGGGGTATGTCTATCAGTTTTGCACATTGAGAGACTGGAATATTTGCCCATTCCTCCTTGCAAAACAGCTCGAGCTCAGTGACGTTGGATGGACAGCGTTTGTGAACAGCAGTTTTCAGTTGTTTCCACAGATTCTCGATTGGATTCAGGTCTGGACTTTGACTTGGCCATTCTAACACCTGGATATGTTTATTTGTGAACCACTCCATTGTAGTTTTTGCTTTATGTTTTGGATCATTGTCTTGTTGGAAGACAAATCTCCGTCCCAGTCTCAGGTCTTTTGCAGACTCCATCAGGTTTTCTTCCAGAATGGTCCTGTATTTGGCTCCATCCATCTTCCCATCAATTTTAACCATCTTCCCTGTCCCTGCTGAAGAAAAGCAGGCCCAAACCATGATGCTGCCACCACCATGTTTGACAGTGGGGATGGTGTGTTCAGGGTGATGAGCTGTGTTGCGTTTACGCCAAACATAACGTTTTGCATTGTTGCCAAAAAGTTCGATTTTGGTTTCGTCCGACCAGAGCACCTTCTTCCACATGTTTGGTGTGTCTCCCAGGTGGCTTGTGGCAAACTTTAAACGACACTTTTTATGGATATCTTTAAGAAATGGCTTTCTTCTTGCTACTCTTCCATAAAGGCCAGAGTTGTGCAGTATACGAATGATTGTAGTATGAGTATGAGTCTCCCACCTCAGCTGTACATTTCTGCAGTTCATCCAGAGTGATCATGGTCCAGACCATGGGATCAAGGGGGCCGAATACTTTTTCAAGGCACTGTATATACATATGTAGAAGTACTGCAGGTAATAAAAATGAAGAAAGCATAAAGCGCGACTATGTTTAAGTGACAAATCTTGCAATTTAAGCGACTATAGTCGCTCAAGTCGCGCTCGGTGTGAACGCACCTTAAGAATGAAGTAAAAACACGTCTATGCATTCGTGTACGGGACTCCACATCCCACAATGCAATGCGAGAATTTTTTTCCGACACTGTCAATAGGAGTGTTACTAATTTTCAAGCATCATAATCAACCTTTTACATCTTTTTTCCAACATATGATGTTGTTTTTTCTGATCTGTGAGACTTACATTGTGTCTTTATCTCATAAAAAACAATGATCATCTCCAGAAGCTTTAAGGGAGACCATCAAATCAAAGAAATGTTTTTTTTAAAAAATGCCCTTTGTTACATCTCTTGATTTTGACAAATGTATTTGGAGCAGCTCGATCTTGCTTGTAAAAATGAGTACATGGATATTTTTTTTCTCTGTGCACCCAGAGAGAGGAGTAGCGCAGGGCGGATGGTACAGGTGTTACAAATAGGAAGGATAATGGTGTCCCATTAAAGCTGACTTACGCTCCCTCCAACAGCTGACTCAGCAACAAACTATAATGGACGACTCAGCACCTTCTCGCTGGTGTTTGTCACCTTTTGTTGGACTGTTAGGTCCCTCAGAATGCTGCCTGGGTGTGCAAACTGATTTAAAGTGCACACAGTTGTTTTTTGGCTTCCTTTCCCTCAGGTTTGTCAATGTCACATAATCACATGCAGCATCAACACATTTTTTTCTTTGAGATTTGAGCCTTTTCTGAACTCACAGGAGTAGGCTACTACTCACTAAGTCTTGTTATTTACGTCTGCTCACCTTCAGGAAGCTTTTTCTCTCAGCTTTGTTAAAATTTTTAAAGAGTTTTCTGGCGTTTCCTGTTTTTCCCGTGGTGACCCTTAGCAACACTGCATTACAAAAGCACATTGGCTGGACAGAGATGGAGAGCTCTAATCTCTGCAGGCCCACAAAGTCTCTTTATCCCTCTGAATGCAATCTCCTCTCTTTGCTGCTCACAACAGCAGCACACACACACACACACCTGTAGAATGATCACAAAGATAGATCCACGTGCACATGCAACAAAAAAACAAAACATGCTTTTACTTGACACATCAGTTAATAGTTATTTTTTAATAGAGCTCCCATTTCTTAAGCTTTCTTTGACGGTTCTTCTCTGTCCTTCTCTCCTCTCCAACATTTGACCATCATGCTCAATTTACCAAATCACAGAGACACCGTTCTACTCCTCACACTTGATTACCTTTCAATGCTTCTCGCACAAAGGGAGCACTCGAAGAAGCCGCTGCATCCATCTATGTCGTGTGTGTTAACAATGGAGGGCAACGTTGGCTAAAGCAGAGGGAAAAAGAGGGCCATCCAAGGGGGGAAAAAACAGCAGAAATCCATGTACTTCTATCCATTCAAGCTGTTCCAGACGACCATGGTTCTGGTTTAGGCATGGACACGATGCAGAAAACACTGATCATTAGGGATTTTTAATTATTTAAACCACTTTGAAAGCAATTTAAGCAGAACTAAAGCGGGTGTGTGTTTGAAGGTTTTACACTCCAGTCCAATAGGTGGCAGCAATGGTAAGGCATCCGAATACTCCATCCTATCTCCTTTCCTATCCACTTTTTGTTGGCCATGATAAGGAGCGTTTAAATTCTCTTTAAGCTAAGGAAATGCGGCTCAATGCTTCCTTTATAACCTCCTTTAGCCTAGGAATTACTGATGCATCCTTTACCAAAGGAGATCACATAATGCTGACCCACAATTCATTGCGGCGACAACATTTAAAAGGATGCGCACAGCCGAGCTTTACGTAAACTCTTGAAGACTGAAAAGGGACGGAGATCATGTAAGTTACTAAAACAATAATATGATTTGAACTTTAAATAATCTATAACCCATATTTTATGATATGTAAGACATATTATCAGATTATAACTGATATAAAACAGACACTCTGTGGTTCAAGAAAAGACATTTTTATCAACATATTTAATATTTCTAAGTAGAAGGTGAGTGTGATCAACCATTCTCAATGTGACGTAGTTTTAGTTTCACTTTTGTTCCTCATAGTCTGGTAGCCTCTTTTCCTTTGATTTACATTCAAAACTTGTGATTTTTTAGATCATTTCAGTGTTATAAATGTGCATTTTATAGTCCGTTTTTTGGAAAAATGTGTAGTTATTTTTCACCACGGCAGACGTCACTAACCTTCACCGCCGTGTCGGATTATTACGTCACCTGGTGGAAGTGCTTCTGATTGTCAAAACAAACATGATGGCCTTTTCCCAACTCCTCTCCTAACACCTTTCCTTAACCCTGTGACGTCATCCACAGGGTTAAAGACGAGTGGATAGGAAAGGAGATAGGAGCGACAATTCGGAAACAGCCCAGGTGAAAACAGAACAGCAGAAAACTGATGATTGCATTAGTTACAGGTGAAATATTTGCACTGCGTTAGTATATCACTCTTTATGGTTTTGTATAGTTTTTTTCTATTTCTTTGAAATGCACTTATTAGAAGATATATGCCTAACAAAACACATTATTATGCACAATATTCTTTAAGTACCTTTACAAGCCTGTGTTCCTCTATCTTGAAATCACGTGATTGATGTCACACGGTCCCACTGCCTGTACACATCCCATTGTTTGCTACACTATGGTGCATAATTGCGTATTGTTAGGCATATATCTTCTATTAAGTACATTTCAAAAGATTTGAGGCCATATTTGTAAAAACGGTGGAGTATTTCTTCAAGATATGTCAAGGTTGAGTATGAGTGCCATTAAAAGGACTTATTTTTTCACCAACATGAGTAGATGATGTTAAACAGCAAAAAGAAATCAGCAAATATCTGCTTTGTCTCTGTAGTTCTGATGAATGACGTTAAATAACAGGGCTGAGACACTTTATTCATTTCAGTCTGTAATCACACGAAAAATGAAGCGTAACGGGTCATTTATCTTGATGAGTAGTGCAGCGTTAACAGCTTTTCTTTTTTAGAGCAAAGTGACCGTTTTGGATGAAAAGAATCATATTATTTGTTCAGTTCCTTTGTCGTCTACCGATGGGTGACCTTGACAGACAATAGAGGTTAAAGGGAACTTCAAAGTGAAGAATATTAATCAAAGCAAACTCTTTGTCATAATTTAAGAACTGATCAGAACCTGACGGTGAGTGTGCAAAAAAAAAAAAAAACTTATCCAAGGAAGTTTACCAGGAAATAAGAGGCCTATGCTATCTGGTTTCAGTGTCAGGGGACAGCACGTGTGAGTGTGTTCTGTAGTGTGGCTTGTTTAGGTGGAGGGTCTGGTTTAAGACGTACTTAGAAATCTACTTAACTGTGCTTTTTATGCTGTTCTCAGAAGAAGCAAAAGCATTGAATCCTAAAATGAGTATTTTAGTACAAATGATGATGATTTGCGATATTGTAAATTTTCTATATTACCAAAATAGAAATTTCTTGATATATTGCCCAGGCCTAGTCAGTAGCTTTAGAAATTTGGGAGTGCAGACTTAGGATTAAATAAAATTAGTAAATATTAGGGTTGGGGAAAAAATATAATTTTATGATATATCACCTTTTTCAGGAAATCATTTTGTCAATTTCTTTCTTTCTTTTTTTATAAATTATTATTTTTTCAACCATGTTTACATGTGTCATATGCTTTTCCATAATCATTACTATCGTGTCGCAATATTTACTGAATCAGAATCTCAGTAACGTCCCAGCTCTGGTAAAAATCCTAATGTAATCGTGGTTGTTGAGTTTGACGCGTAAACTGGCGCCCTGCGTGCTGCAGATGTAGTTTACCCCCACCAGTGTGGCTGAGCTGTGAATGAATGCTGCAGACTTAAATGTATTTCAGCAACGGGAAGTGTTCGTCTCTCCGACTGTTTGAAACGTTTCAAAGCATCGACTGATCTTTTATTTACACTGGATTTCTTTGCGATCATAAAACATCTTGTCTGGTTCACCTGCCATCCAGGAGTGAGCACAGTGAGAGGAGAATAGAACCAATCATGGCCGTTACAGGGCCTCAGCTCACACAAACCGTACCATAACACACATGGGTTTGTTTTTCCAACCCATAGATACAGTACGTATATCAGTGGTTCTCAGACTTTATGGCTCATGTACCCACTTTGTCTGAATACAACATTTTGCTCAGAATACTGTGAAACAGCAACTATAGAGCATAATGATGGAATACAGGAGTAATAACACACATTTTTAATAATCTCACTTTGTAAATAAATGGAATGAAACAGTATTTAGTGCCTCCTGAATAGATTTATTCCTATAGTATCATCGTGTGGGTTTTTGGTGTCATTTTGTGTATTTTGTTATTGTTTGTCTGTTCTTTCTATTATACATGATCATTTTCTCCTATTTTGTGTGTTTTTGTTGTCGTTTTTGTGTGTTGTTGATATTATTTAAACTATTATTTCTCTCAGTGTGTGTGTTTTTGGTGTCGTTTGGTTGCTTCTTATGTCATTTTTATAGGTTTCTCTGTTCTTTTTGTGTATATTTGTTGTTTTCTCTCATTTAGTGTGTCTTTCTTGTAGTTTTGTAGTATTTTTTTTTCTCTTAGTGCATGTGTTTTTGGTGTCGTTTTTTCTGTGTGTGTGTGTTTGTGCTATAGCCCCCGTGGTGACTGCGTGTGTCTAATTGAGTGCTGCTCACTCAGACAGGAGGTCTCAGACAGTGTTGACATTCAGGCAGTGGAATGCCACCATTGGCGATGACAGCTGATCATTCTTCCAGCCAGCACCCTAATTATACAGAGATGGAGTGAGAGCAAAGGAGACGGCCACACACACACACACACACACACACACTGGCTCTTTAAACAACAATCAGGTTCCGATTGTTTCCAATGCAGCTTCCTGTCCTGCTGTTCCATCCATTCACATCTGTCCCCCCCCCCCCACCGTTGCTGGGAAATCCACCAACACGCCACCATTTCCCTTCTCTGTGACCTAATCTTTGATCACACTTTACCAATTATACAACAATAGCTAGAGGTGAAAGTAATGGATTACAAGTACTCCACATGACTGTAATTGAGGATGCAGGAGGCTTCCTCAATAATTTCAACCTGTTTCAACTTTATTGCTTATTTTCTGCTAATGCTAGGTTAGTGCTAATGTTAATGCTGAGCTAATGCTAACGTTAGTGTCGGTGCCCAATATTTTTGCGAGCCTGATCGTTTCAGATCCTTCCAACGCATGCGCTAAACGCGTCTACATCCAACCCTATTTAAAAGGTTGAATCCCTGCTATTTAAAAATAATTCGAAATTTATGTTTTGAGTGAATTCTGATTTATTTTTAATCTTATCCACCAGTTCCACATGTTTGGGTTGGCTTAGCATGTATCCACCAGTTCCACATGTTTGGTTAGCTTAGCATCTAGCCACAAGTTCCACATGTTTGGGTTCGCTTAGCATGTATCCACCGGTTCCACATGTTTAGGTTCGCTTAGCATGTAGCCACCAGTTCCACATGTTTGGGTTAGCTTAGCATCTAGCCACAAGTTCCACATGTTTGGGTTCGCTTAGCATGTAGCCACCAGTTCCACATGTTTGGGTTAGCTTAGCATCTAGCCACCAGTTCCACATACATCTGTTTGGTTTTTGATTGTCAATGTTGTGTATTGTGTTTTTATCCATTTTTTTTTTCAATTAACAATTAAAAACACCACAAAACAGTTGCATATTTAAAAGTTTACTATTAAAATATTTAACAAACGTGGTATGGTCAGTTTACATTCAAATATAACGTCTCAGCAGCTCTGTCGTAAAGATTGCGAGTGAAGGAAGAGACGTAGTTGCATGCGTTGAAAGGATCTGACAGCTAGGCTATTGCTAATTGCTAGGCTATTACTTACATTAGGCTAATGCTACGGTAATGTTAATGCTAGGTTAATGCTAATGCTAGGTAATGCTAACACTAGGCTAATGCTAATGCAGTGCGGCGCGGGCCAGCACATGTATTCTCACTCGAATTTTCTTCAAGAAATGCAAATATTCTAGTTGAGTAGCATTTATGGCTACTTCAATTACTTATAGTTAAGTTAACCTGTGTTAAATTCCTTATTTTTGTCCTTTTTCTACCTTTAAAATAATGTCAAAAATGCTACACAGATTTTAAAACGTCAATGAATCACTTCCAGGTAAGGGCTACATAAAATTAATACACATAAATAATGTTATATTTGCAGTAGATACAATCTTTAGATATTCAGTTCCGGTTATACATTAACGTGATTGATTCAATGAGGCTGTCATGCTCCTAAAAATAAGATTTACACTGGAATGGTGACGATTGTTTACTTTTAAATTAGTTTAAGGAAAAAAGTGTTTCTGTACTGTGCATATGTTTTTTAAGGCTTTGACTTCGTTGCCATATACTGTGATATTCAGAGGTGAAAGTTCTCACATTACTGTAATTGAGTACTTTTTTGAGTATGTTTCTAAATCAGTCATTTTACTTGTACTTAAGTATGTAAGTATGTTTTAAAAGAAGTAAATTATCACATTACTACACCCAACCATTACTGAGTAAATTATTATTATTATTATTATTTTTTAAATGATCAACGGACATTATGAAACTACTAGAAATTAAAAAAAACAGACAATCAAATGCATCGCACCATAGCCGACCAATCAGATTAAACGTAATGTACGGCGGCAAAACAGCATTGAATGGAGGTTATTTTCTCAGTTTTAGAGTCTGATAATTTGTTTATTTAGCTTTTTCATTTATTTATTTTTTTAAAGAATTGTACTTTGTGCAAACCTTTTATTTTATACAGAGGCCTTTGTGGAGAATAAATCAAGTGTTTACTGTATTAAGTGAAAAGTAACTAGTAACTTTTACTTTGAGTATTAATTGAGCTACTTTTTACTTGTACTGAAATACAATTTAAATCAAGTAACAATACTTCTACTTGAGTAGGATATATCAGTACTCTTTACACCTCTGCAAATAGCCTGTTAGTGTATGTGACGTCACCAATGGGTCGACTGTCCACACACACACACACACACACACACACACACACACACACACACACACTGATGTATGAGGTCAATCAGACGTCATTGAACAGTGTGCCTCAGGATATTAACGTTTCTTGCTCTCTGAGATGATAAACTCTTTGTGTCCACAGGCTTTTTGTGGAGCAATAACAGCATCTCTGGTCTTCCTCTGCCTCCGCAATCCATTACAGAGCAAGTAACATCCTCCACCACGTGTGAGCAGACTAACACTGTGGCTCTGAGCCGACTGTGTATGTTACTGGGAGTGAAGATGACAACTATGGCCAACAACACGCACAGACATTAGGTGAGCAATGGGAAATCCCACAAAAAAAAAAATATATATATATATATACATAATTGTGTTTTATGCATGCCTTATGATAAATTAATTAGTTGGTAATCATATAAAACAAAAGACAATTATTCATTTTTTGATATAGGGTTTTTTTTCAAAAACATATTTACATTTGCAATACAGAGGTGGACTGGTACCAAAATTCAGCCCTGGCATTTTCTATCCTGACCATCCCACTACATTATCAGCTGTTAGTAAGTCTGTGATTCTCAACATGTGGCTCTTTATGTCGTAATTTTAATAATTATTCCCCCAGAAAACCTTAAACCCATTTTTACCTATTTATTTTTGCTATTTTGCAATTTCCTTTGTCCCATTTCCAAAAAGTTCGGACATTTTCTTCAGATTTTAGCTCCTTTTGCCATTTTTTCTGTCCGTTTTTGCAAGTTCTTTTTGACACATTTATCCCTTTTTTTCCTTTCTTTAATTTTTTGGCAACTTATTCATCCAAATAAGCAATAAATACCACTTGTTTCCTTTTTTCCAACATTTCCCCTCTTTTTGTTCCACGTTTGCCCTTTTTCAATACTGTTTGCCACATTTTGCCCATTTAAGTTACCCTTTGCCATTACATACCACCCGTTTCCTCTTTATTTGTCCATTTTTTGGCCACTCTTTGTCACGAGACGGAACTGAGGCTCAAGCGCAGACAGCACAACAGGAGGCACAGATACAATTAACTGATTTATTTCACAAAAACTGAATACAACAGAAAACCTACCAGCGCCCTAAGTGGGGTGGTGGAGAAATTAAGTGCTGAGCTAACTGAGGGAGACCTAATACTAAGATTAACTAAAAACGATCAGGAAACTACTGATGAAAAAACAGAACCCTAGGTCTAAAGGCATAAACTCAGAATGACTAAACTAACAAAGGAAACCTCTGAACCCCAAATGGGCAGGAACACAGAGACGCTCGAGCTGCAGCCAACGCGGCCGAAACGAAGGAGCCTGGCACAGGAGTGGGGAAGAACCAGCTGAAGGGTGGAGTGAGCTGAGGGATTCCAGCGGTGATGATGGTTCCAGGAGGGAAGGAAGCAGGAGAGCTCCCATCGGCTGAGAGGGTCAGAGTCTGCAATGCTTACAGTTTGGCGTCGGTTTGTGGTCTGCCGGTGTCTTAAGTAGTGGTGTGACCACTCCCCGCCGCAGCTGGAAGCAATCCTGATGATTAGAGTTGAGTAGTCTGGATAGTGAGGCATGGAGACCACCAGATGGTGCCAACGGACCAGTTCAGGAGATGCCAGAGGTAGAGGGCATGACAGTACCCCCCCTCCTACGTGCGCCTCCAGGCGCACGACCAAAACGTTCAGGACGCCGCCGCTTGAGATCCCTGATTAGGTCAGGGCAAAGGATCTGACTGCGGGGAACCCAGCTCCTCTCCTCAGGCCCGTAACCCTCCCAGTCCACGAGAAACTGGAGGCCGCGACCCCTGCGGCGGACATCCAGCAAGCGCCGAACCGAGTAGGCGGGCGAGTCATCCACCATCCTGGGAGGAGGGGGGGGGGGGAACAGGAGGAGCCAGGGGGGAGTCCCTGGCGGGCCTGACCTGCGAGACATGGAACGTGGGGTGAATTTTCAAAGTTCTGGGAAGGGTGAGACGTACCGCTGTCGGACTGATGATCTTCTCCACGGGGAAGGGACCGATGAACCGGGGTGCCAGCTTTCTGGATTCGACCTTCAGAGGGAGGTCCTTGGCCCTCAACCAGACTCGTTGGCCCACAGAGTAGGTTGGTGCCGGGCAGCGACGGCGGTTGGCCTGCCGCTCCATCCTCTCAGTTGATTGAATAAGTCTGGCCCTGGCCCTGTCCCAGACCCTTTTGATCTGGCTGACGAAGGTCTGTACAGAGGGAACGGAGAGTTCCTGTTCCTGGGAGGGGAACAACGGAGGTTGATAGCCGAGGGAGCACTGAAAAGGAGACATCCCCAGAGAAGAGTTTATCTGTGAATTGTGTGCATACTCCACCCAGGCCAGATGCTCAACCCAGGCAGTGGGGTTGGAGGAGACCAGACACCGGAGGTACGTCTCCAGAGACTGATTGGCCCGCTCCGCTTGGCCATTAGACTGGGGGTGAAAGCCAGAGGTGAGACTGGGGGTGGCCCCTAGGGCAGCGCAGAAGGCCTTCCAGACTCCGGAGATGAACTGTGGACCCCGGTCCGAGACAATGTCTGCTGGTATCCCATGCAACCGGAAGACGTGGTCAACTAGGAGGGATGCCGTCTCCCTGGCTGAGGGGAGTTTGGGAAGGGCGACGAAGTGTGCTGCTTTGGAAAAACGATCAACAATGGTGAGGATGACCGTGTTACCTCCAGAGGGGGGTAGCCCCGTGACGAAATCCACAGCGATGTGTGACCAAGGCCGAGTGGGCACCGGGAGTGGTTGAAGGAGACCCGAGCTGGGTCTGTAAGGGGTCTTGCCCCGGGAGCAGGTGGGGCAAGCGGCGACAAAGTCCCGAGTGTCCCTTTCGAGAGAGGGCCACCAAAACCTCTGCCGAAGGATGGCTGTGGTCCGGAAGCCCCCAGGATGGCAGGCGAAGCGAGAGGTATGAGCCCACTGGAGCACCTGGGTACGCACAGACTCAGGAACATAGAGAACATTAGGCGGGCAGTTACCTGGGATTGGCTGTTGGGACTGTGCTTGACGGACCTGATCCTCCACTTGCCAGGTTAGAGAGGCGACAAGACGAGCAGGGGGAAGGATAGATTCAGGGTCACCAGAGGGTTCGTCGCAGGAGAACTGACGAGACAGGGCATCCGGCTTGATGTTACGGGACCCCGGGCGATACGTGAGGGAAAACTGGAAGCGACCAAAAAACAGCGCCCAGCGGGCCTGCCGAGAGTTCAATCTCCTGGCTGAACGAATGTACTCCAAGTTCTTATGGTCTGTCCAGACAATGAATGGGTGCTCTGCCCCCTCCAGCCAGTGCCGCCACTCCTCTAGAGCGAGCTTGACCGCCAACAGCTCCCGGTTCCCCACATCGTAGTTCCGTTCTGCTGGGGTCAGGCGGCGAGAGAAGAAGGCACAGGGATGCAGCTTTTGGTCAGATGGGGTCCTCTGGGAGAGTACGGCCCCAACCCCGGAGTCGGAGGCATCCACCTCGACCACAAACTGAAGGTGGGGATCTGGCTGAACAAGGATAGGCGCAGAGGTAAAGCGTACCTTGAGGGACTGAAATGCTTGCTCGGCCTTGGGGGTCCACTGGAAGGGAATTGAGGTGGAGGTCAGGGCTGTGAGAGGGGCTGCCACCCTACTATAGTCACGGATGAAGCGGCGGTAAAAGTTAGCGAAGCCCAAAAAACGCTGTAACTGTTTCCGGGTCTCTGGCTGGGGCCACTCGGAGACAGCCGATAGCTTGGCCGGGTCCATCATAACACGTCCTGGGGAGATGACAAAACCCAAAAATGATACTGTAGTAATGTGAAACTCACACTTCTCCGCTTTAGCAAAAAGGCGGTTCTTCCACAGGCGCTCCAAAACCAGGCGGACATGGCGGACGTGTTCCTCTTGGTCTCTGGAATAAATCAGGATATCGTCTATGTAAACAAACACAAAGTGGTTGATCATATCCCGGAGCACATCGTTAACCAGGTTCTGGAAGACGGCGGGGGCATTCGTGAGGCCAAAGGGCATTACTAAGTACTCAAAGTGTCCCAGGGGGGTATTAAAACCCGTCTTCCACTCATCTCCCTCTCTTATTCTCACTAAATGATAAGCATTTCTCAGGTCTAGTTTGGAGAACACTTTGGCCCCATGGAGGAGGGTGAAGGCAGAGTTTATCAGAGGTAGAGGGTACTTGTTCTTCACGGTTATATTATTTAGGCCCCGAAAGTCAATACAGGGTCGCAGGGACCCGTCCTTCTTATTTACGAAAAAGAATCCCGCACCTACCGGAGAAGTGGAGGGCCGAATGATACCTGCTGCCAGGGAGTCCCTTATGTAAGTTTCCATGGCGGCCTGCTCGGGTTTAGAGAGGTTGTACAGACGGCCAGAGGGCAAAGTGGCTCCAGGCAGGAGCTCGATGGCACAGTCGTAGGGCCGGTGAGGAGGCAAGGATAGGGCATCCTCTTTACTGAAGACTGGACCTAGGTCATGGTAAACCTCAGGAACGCCGGACAGGTCCGGAGGCCGAGGATCTGGCTTGGGATTTACTGGAGCAGGGGATGGGGCTGAACGGAGACAGTTAGCATGACACCCAGTACTCCAGGACTTAACCTGGCTGCCGCACCAGTCAATGGAGGGGTTATGTTTAATCAGCCAGGGGTGCCCCAGCACCAACTGTGGGCGAGAATGTTCCAACAAGTGAAAGGTTAGTGTTTCATGATGGTTACCTGCTAACCGGAGGGTGACAGGAACTGTTCTCCGGTGGATCGTGGCCAGGGGGAGGCCGTTGAGAGCACGGGCCTCCACGGGAGAATCCAGTGGCACCGACGGGATGTAGAGCTGCCTGGCGAGGTCCGAGTCAAGGAAGTTCTCCTCGGCCCCAGAATCCACCAGCACGGTCACAGAAAGTGAGTGGTTCTGATAGCTGAGTGTAGCGGGTAGCTGTAACAGATGAGGGGAGGTGGAAGCAGTCCGGCTCACTCGTAGACTCCCTGTCACGAGTGAGCCCTCTTTTTTGCTGGTCTCTTGGGGCAGGAAGCAATGAAGTGCCTCCATGGCCTCGGAGGCAGCCTCAGGGAACGGTGTGGGCGTAGCAGGCTGGAGAGTGGGACTCAGTCGGCGGGAGGGTGCTGAGTCCCTCCAGTGTGCGCGCTCTCTGCGCCTCTCCCTCAAGCGATTGTCAAGCCGGATGGCGAGGGAGATTAGGGCCTCCAGGCTGCCCACCTCCTCCTTGGTGGCGAGTTCATCCTTCAGAGCCTCGGACAGTCCCCTATAGAATGACCTCTGGAGGGCCGGATCGTTGAACCCACTGGTAGCTGCAAGGGCCTGGAATTCCACGGAGTACTCTGCAACACTGCGGGCCCCCTGCCTCAGGGCCATGAGGCGATCTCCAGCGTCTCGCCCCCGAACTGGGTGATCGAAGACGCGCCTCATGTCTGCAGAGAAGCGGGAGTAGGAGGTGCAGATCTCCCCCTGTTTCTCCCACACAGCTGTTCCCCAGTCCCGTGCAGGCCCCCGTAGAAGGCCAATTAGATATGCGATTTTAGCCCTATCGGACGCGTAGGAGGTCGGTTGTAACTCAAAGACGAGTGAAACCTGAGTCAAGAAGGCCTGGCAAGAGCCGAGATCTCCAGCATAGCGCTCAGGAACCGGAACCGTGGGTTCACGGCCTACTGTGGCCAGGGCAGAGGGAGAGCCTACAACCGTCGTCTCGGGGGCATTAATGGGGGTAGGCTGGCAACCTGACGCAGCTAGTGAAGATGCTAACACGGACTGCTGACCAGTAAGGTGAGACATTTGGCTGATTAGAGCTTTAACGCTAGACACGAGAGTCTTGAGTAGCTCATCATGCCGGCCTAGAATTGCGTCATGACTAACTACAGCATGATGAGCGGCTGAGGCCTCATCTGTAGTGCGGTCTGCTGAGCTCATTATGGCCAAACTGTACTGTCACGAGACGGAACTGAGGCTCAAGCGCAGACAGCACAACAGGAGGCACAGATACAATTAACTGATTTATTTCACAAAAACTGAATACAACAGAAAACCTACCAGCGCCCTAAGTGGGGTGGTGGAGAAATTAAGTGCTGAGCTAACTGAGGGAGACCTAATACTAAGATTAACTAAAAACGATCAGGAAACTACTGATGAAAAAACAGAACCCTAGGTCTAAAGGCATAAACTCAGAATGACTAAACTAACAAAGGAAACCTCTGAACCCCAAATGGGCAGGAACACAGAGACGCTCGAGCTGCAGCCAACGCGGCCGAAACGAAGGAGCCTGGCACAGGAGTGGGGAAGAACCAGCTGAAGGGTGGAGTGAGCTGAGGGATTCCAGCGGTGATGATGGTTCCAGGAGGGAAGGAAGCAGGAGAGCTCCCATCGGCTGAGAGGGTCAGAGTCTGCAATGCTTACAGTTTGGCGTCGGTTTGTGGTCTGCCGGTGTCTTAAGTAGTGGTGTGACCACTCCCCGCCGCAGCTGGAAGCAATCCTGATGATTAGAGTTGAGTAGTCTGGATAGTGAGGCATGGAGACCACCAGATGGTGCCAACGGACCAGTTCAGGAGATGCCAGAGGTAGAGGGCATGACACTCTTGTCAGTTTTTGGCTCATTTTAGTCACTTTTCTCTGTTTTCTTGCCACGTTTTTGCCACTTTCTGACCTTTTTTGGCCACTTGTTACCATGTCTGTCTCCACTCATTCGTGTTAAAAAAAAATAAAAAACACGTAGTGGACCGTACCGGCACACTTTGGGTCGACGACCCACCGGACCGATGCCTGATATGCCAGATGAGGCGGAGCTACACCTTGTTACGGGGGTGGAGCTACAATTTGTTAAAGGGGGTAAATACATGGTGCATAGGAGTCGTTTGTTGTAGCGTCTGTCCACGTGTCTGCACGTGTGTATTCCAGTGCACGTGTGAGCATGTGGGTGTTCAACATGGTTGTCAAGAGCTTGAGCAAAGCCAATATCTCATGTGCCATCCACTCAGCTGCAGTGACACACAGCCAAAGCAAACAGACATATAGACAGAGAGGAAGCATTCACTATGCAGCTCAGCAGTGCAGTTTGTCCTGACCCTGTCTGGGGCCCTTCTCCTCTCCCCTCATTCTAATGAGCCCCCCTGGGATTCAGCGTCCCAATCAGGAGCAAGGGTGGGGGTTTGTGGACGCCAGTACCACATCAATACATCTAAACAAACCTTGGCGCGCAAACACAAACTTGTTGCTGTCGGAATGTGTGGCAGAGTGTAAAACATAAAGAAACAAATGGATTATCTAAAAACCACTGTTTCTCAAATGGGGGTACGCGACCGCAATACAGGGGGTACTTGAGAGAGAGAAGGAGAGAGTGAGTGTAGAAAATTACAAATGAAAGCATTAAAATATGGGGTTTTATCATGTTTATTTTTGTTTAAAAATGATAATCATACTAAATATTACCAACAACTAACAAAATGACAACAAAGACACACTAAATGAGAGAAAAATACACAAGATCACTAGAGAAACAATCAAACGACATCAAAAACACACACACTGAGAGAGAATCATTTAAATAATACCAACAACACACAAAAATGACAATAAAAACACACAAAATAAGAGAAAAATATACTGAATATTAAGAAGAACAAACAACAAAATACACAAAATGACACCAGAAACACACAAAATGATCATGATTAGAACATGAACTGAAAATACAAGAGTCAGTCTTGGTCCCCCGTCAGGAGGGAAATGTCCATAAATGATCAAAACTATTGAAATAAATCTATTCAGGAAGCACTATTTACTGTTTTATTCCACTTATTTACAAAATAAGATTCTTTAAAATGTGAGTTATCACATTCATTCATTCCATCATTATGATCTATAGTTGTTTTTTCACAGAATTCTGAGTAAAATGTGGTCGTCGGACATAAGGGAGGAACTTGAGCCAAACAACACATACTGTCTACTCACAGATGCTGTATAAATCTCACTACATGCTTACATTGCATTTTTTTTTTTTTTTCACCATTCTTCAAATCATTCCATATATCCATGCACTGTAGAAGCATGAGTTTGCATCAGTTTTTGAATATCAATCTTTAAATTCTCTGGTATAGTTTTGTCAACTCTTTCACTTTCACATTCTAGATCAGATATGGGCAACTTTTACCACAGAGCGGGGGCCACAAAAATATAATTTTCTGATCCGAGGGCCACGGAACATTCAGTCATTTTATGTTTTTTGGTTGTGTTGTTCTTGTGCTTTTGGAGTCATTTTTGTGTATTTCTGTTTCCAATGTGTGTATTTTGTTCACATCAGTTTTCATTTTGTTTAGTTTTGTTGTCATTTTTGTAGATTTCTGTTGTTTTGTAGTTGTTGTTTTTTTTTTACTTTTAGCAGTTAGTTTTTTGCGGTTTTTGCTTGTTTCAAATCATTTTATGTTAGTGCTTTTGGAGTCAGTTTTGTGTTTTTTGTTTTGGTTTTGTGTCTTTCTCAGTTATTTTGTGCACATTTGCTTTTATTTTGTTTATTTTTCTTGTCATATTTGTGAGTTTTTTTTTAGTCATTCTGTATATTTAGACCCAGGGCATTTACTTACCAGTAGTTTAGGGTGTTTTTTGATGGATGGGTGCAAAAGATTCAAGCCTCTTACAGTGACAAACTACCAACTAGTTGAGTTTTTAAAGTCTTGTTCTGTCTTTGCATGTGTTCAACAAACCCCCCCCTCCACCATTGCTCGCCGCTATTTGGTTTCCCAGTATCAAAGGTTAAATGGTTAAAGGGCTGATCAGTTATTGTCTGCACCAGACAAGCTCATTATTGTGTCACAATTCATTATCAGAGCCTTGTCCTCACCTTGTCAGGTGGCTAATGGGAATATCAATCACAGCCTTCCTCATCACGACCCCTCTCACATTCCTGCGTCGCATCTCGACTCTGTTGAGTTCTCGTTCGGAAATCCCTACCAGTTCCAAACAACTGTCAAACACAATCAGGACAATGGTACACGCCTACAAACATGTTAACATGCAGAGTGCTGTCTGTGTTTTGATGCTGCAGAGACAGCTGTGCCTGTTATAGAGATGTCTCTATAGATGTTATTATTATAGACTATATATTAAGGATGACGAGACAAATGTTTTTCAAATTTCTTTTTTAAGTTTAAACCTGATCTTATGAACCAAGGTTTGAAAGTCACAAAATCTTTAGTTCAACTCAGTCCTTCATTATGAAGCACATTTCCAGTTTAGTTCAAGCACTTTAATCTCGTCATCTTCATATCGTAAATTGTGTGGTCTGGGCTAGTCTAGTCTAATCTAATTTGGTCTCCAATCTAGTCTCGTTTACTCTAGTTTGGTCCACTCTAGTCTGGTCCACGCTGATCTAGTCTGGTATAGGCTCGTCTGTTCTGTTCTTCTCTATTTTGTTCTGGTCTGGTCTTGTCTAGTCTATTCTACCCTGGTCTGATCTAGTCTAATCTACTCTGGTCTGGTCTAGTCTAATCTACTCTGATCTGGTCTAGTCTAATCTATCACTGGTCTGGTATAGTTTAATCTACTCTGGTCTGCTCTAGTCTAATCTACTCTGGTCTAGTCTAGACTAATCTACTCTGATCTAGTCTATTCTAGTCTACTCTGGTCTAGTCTAATCTACACTGGTCTAGTTTAGCCTAGTCTAGTCTACTCTGGTCTGGTCAAGTCTAGACTAATCTACTCTGGTCTAGTCTAATCTTCTCTGGTTTGGTCTTGTCTAGTCTAATCTAATCTCGTCGAGTCTGGTCTACTCTGGTCTGGTCTGGTCTCGTCTAATCTACTCTGTTCTAGTCTACTCTACTCTGGTCTGGTCTGGTCTAGTGTAGTCTGCTCTCATCTAATCTAGTTTAGTCTACTCTGGTCTAGTCTAGTCTTGTCTGACCTTGTCGTATTGTTTCCTGATGCACTGGATGTAACATTTCATCAATATAGAGTAAAATCATGTGTTATTAAACTACGCCTCCTCCACCACTCAATCACACATTACCTTTAGTGAATAACATTTATAAACCAGCATCATCCCATTCCCAAAGAAACCTGCCATCACAGGACTCAATGACTATTGACCCATTGCTCTGGCGTCCGTAGTTATGAAGTCCTTTGAGAGGCTGGTATTGAGCCACCTGAAGGACATCACAGGACCCCTGCTGGACCCCCTGCAGTTTGCCTATTGGGCAAACTGCAGGGGGACTGAACTACATCTTGCATCACCTCGACTCCCCAGGGACCTACGCTAGGATCCTGTTTGTGGATTTCAGCTCTGCGTTCATCATCCCGGACATCCTTCACCAGAAACTCACCCAGCTCACCCACTCACCCAGCTCACCCACCTGTCAGTGGATCACCAACTTCCTGACTGACAGGAAGCAGCAAGTAAGGCTGGGAAGCATCACATCCAGCACCCGGTCACTCAGCACTGGCGCCCCCCAGGGGTGTGTTCTCTCCCCACTTCTGTTCTCCCTCTACACCAATGACTGCACCTCAGGGGACCCCTCTGTGAAACTCCTGAAGTTTGCAGACGACACCACCGTCATCGGTTTCATCCGGGATGGGGACGAGTCTGCCTTCAGACGGGAGGTGGAACAGCTGGCTCTCTGGTGCAGTCAGAACCATCTGGAACTGAACCTGCTCAAGACTGTGGAGATGACAGTGGACTTCAGGAGAAATCCCCCCCACTCCCCCCCCTTACCATTCTGAATAGCAAAGTGGCTACCGTGGACTCTTTCAGGTTCCTGGGATCCACAATCTCACAGGACCTGAAGTGGACCTCCCACATAGACACAACCAGGAAAAAGGCACAGCAGAGGATGTACTTCCTGCGTCAGCTGAGGAAGTTCAACCTGCCCCAGGAGCTGCTGATGTTCTACACCTCCATCATTCAGTCTGTTCTGTGCACCTCCATCACTGTCTGGTTTGGATCTACAACCAAACTAGACAGACACAGACTACAAAGGATAATCAGGACTGCAGAAAAGATCATTGGTGTTGATCTGCCCTCCATCCAAGACTTATACCTGTCCAGGGTCAGGAAACGGGCAGGTAGCATCACTGCAGACCCCTCACACCCTGCACACAATCTGTTTAAACTCCTCCCCTCCGGCAGACGCTACAGATCACTGTACGCCAAAACAACCCGCCATAAAAACAGTTTCTTCCCCCAGGCTGTCACTCTGATCAACACTAAACAGTCAAAGAGTGTCAGACCTGGTTTTGTGAAATAACCCTGGAACTAAACATAACAACCCAGGATTAATCTGTCACTGAGAATGTTCATGTACATACTATTTAATTTTAATTTTCACCTGCACTACTCATCAATGCACTACTGCACTATTATCTTATTATTATTATATTTTATTTTAATAATATTATTATTATTATTATTATTATTATTATTATTATTATTATTATTATTATTATTATTATCTTATCTTATCTTATCTTGTTATTGTTATCTTGTTATTTTATTTAGTTTTGCACATATTAGTCTAACTACTGTTTATATTTATGTTTATATTTTTTATTTTTTTTCTAATTGATTGTTATTATTTAATGTTTACACTATTAGAGAGAGCACAGTTCACTAAGTCAAATTCCTCGTGTGTTTAACATACATTACTTGGTCAATAAAGTTGATTCTGATTCTGAAACCAGTATTTACAACATGAGTCCCTATACTGTATCTACATCACTGCAGTATGCTTTTCCTTCTTCTCTTATGTCCTACATCTGTGGTGCTGTAACTGGTATGAGCTTTCGTATTTCTTCCTCTGTGGTTGTAGTGATATGAGGACTGAAAGTGGAGAATATGATGGTAACTGACATCAATGTTTCCTCCTCCATCAACTCCTCCTCACGTCTCGTCTCCATCTTTTGCTTCAACTTTCTCCAGCTGAGAGGAGTTCATCCCCTCGGACAGCTCCATGGCTGCTCTGCTCTCAAATTGCCTGTAATTTCATTTTTGCGTGCAAATGTGTGTTTCTTGTCAGGTGCGTGGCGGCGAGAGAGAGCGAGAGAGAGGGGAGGGAAAAAATCCCAAGCTTGTCGACAGCTCTGACAAGCAATTACAGCGCAGCCTGTTTTGGAAGCAGAAATGAGCCGGGTCTGTGTGCCAACCGAGGGGGGGGGCAGGATTCATCGCTCCACAGGCTCAGAGATAAATGTCCAGAATGAATGAGAACAACGGTAAGACAACCTTTTGGCACAAGTACACATAGAAATACTTGCGTAAACAGGCCGAGCAAATGAAGCACTGACGTACCATGTCTTTTGATTCGAGGGATGTTTTGAGAGTCCTCTCCACGTGTTTAAGTTTTTTCTGTTTTTTTTGTAGAAATGCTTAGTGTCCTTGTGCTGAGTAGCCTTCAGTCTTAAAATGAGCCTCAGAAATAATCAGATTTTCTTCACAAAAGGCCCATGTGCAACATTAGAAGCTACGACTGTTACATTCTATATGCTGCAGAACACCACAGAAGATCTACATGGATTGATTTAAGAACACATTTATAGCTTAAAATACCTACAGTAATTAGATTAAGTGAAATTGTGTTTGTTGCATTTCGCGAATATTTTATTTGTTTTTTTTTTCTGTTTTTGTCATAATAATCAGAAGTAATTAATTTATCCCAGGGGGAAATAACTTGCATTACAGACGCTCAACAAAATATAACAAATAAAAATAATAAACACTAAACAAACTAAAAAGACTGTTAATTAAAACAGCATTAAATACAAGTGCACACATTACAGTAGTAAAAAATAAATTAGGATAAATAATGATAATACAAATATAATACAGATACAGTATATACAACAATCAAAGTTGTCTTTCTCTTTCTTTCCTTTTCTGTCTTTTTGTGGTTATCCTGTGTTTTTTTTTTTTTTTTTGTTATTTTGTGTATTTTTAAAGTCATGTTTTTTGTTATTTTGTATTTTGTTGTCATAGTATGTACTTTGAAGTTTTGTGTGTTTTTGTTAATTTTTTTTGTTGGGGGGGTTGTCTTTCATTTTCGTAGTTTTGTTGTAATGTTGCGTATTGTTTGTTTTGTGTGTTTTTTAAGTATTTTTTGTTTGTTTTTGTTTGTTGTGTATTTTTGTCATCTATTTATGTAGTTTTGTCCTTTTCTGTCCATTTGTTGTTTTTTTGTTTATTTTTGTGTGTTCTTGGAGTGGTTTAGTGTGTTTTTGTTGTCAGTTTGGAGTTTTCTAATCTATTGTGTTATATTTTCCTTCTAAATGTCATTTATCTTTATATATATATATATATATATATACACTTTTTTGATAAAACTACAGGTGACTCAACCAAAACAGATGGTGACTAAATTGAAAATTTTCCTGACAATTTACTAGCTAGAGTTTTCTCGGTCTATTTATTAAAGTGATGATTAAATAACTTCACAATACACGGATGTTTGGTGATTTGCTTTCTTTGCCAAATTACCTTCCTAAATTACTTTTTTTGAGGGATTTGTTTTGTGGCTTCACAAAATAAGGCCGAGCACCGCCATTTACGGTGTGTGTTATTTTGTTGACTTATGTTTATCATTAATCACAGCTCTTATTTGGCTTTTTGTTGCAATGTTGAAAGACACAAAACCACCTCCAGGTCTTGCCTTCATCTGACCTTGTTGAATTTACAATTATGTAGCGTAAGCACACATTTCTGACTAGATTTAAAGCTTTTTCTTGTGCATTTTTGGCAATGGCTTCTGTTAGACATTAAGATGCTGAGCACGGAGAAACGTATCCCTTATTTTGTGCTTATTTTACAGTTATTAGACACGAGAAAAGAAGTAGCCTCTACGTGTATTCAATAATTGTCCTCTTCATTAGAGAAACCCTGAGTGGTTTTTCCCGCGGTCAGCTGTGTGCCGTGGACTCTCGCCAAGGTTGGAACCTTGCTCGTCATCTCATCATCAAAGCCGTTATCACTTGTGCAGCCGGCAGCTGTGCAGCAGCGCGTGCTGCCAGTGGCTACATCTGACACCCAACCTTCCCCTGGCAACACATGTATGTAGATGTCACACGGCGGTTTAGGAAGTGGCTTTGACAGATGGGCAGGCCACCTGAGCTGTCTCTGGTCCTGAACCGCCAGGCGTCGCCCTTCCAGGGTGTCCCGGGGCAGTGTGAGGTACCTCAATGTGAGACAGAGCACGACACTTTCATTTTTTCTAGTTCCATTAACTTGATTAATGGCCTAATTAGGTCCTGTAAACACTCCTCGGGGAGAAGCCGAAGGAAGCCAGGCATCTAATGATGAAAATAATACAAGTATAAACAAGTTCAAAATTAGAAAAGTTGCTCTTTAAATAAGAAAATGTAAAACTTAGATTTTATTACCCCTTAAAGCTGCAAAAATAGAACCATGTTTCCCCCCCACCCCCCTTCCTGTTTCGAAACCTATATCGTCCCTTACCGTTATGTTCATAAACATGCACAACATGCACAAGTGTTTTGCTCGTTTAATGTGCAGACGTAAGCTCACAGAAGCACACAATGACATTTGAGGAAGTTAAATTGGAGACAGACACTTCTCTGTCTGCTGCACAAACATTTAATAATGAAGAAAACTAAATAAACAAATACAAATGTTTTTTTGTTTTTTTTTTTAATCCATATGATATTTTTTCCCCCTAATTTAATGCGGCTGCTCCGTTAGGTTCTGTAACTTTGCTCTGATCAGTCCATGAAAAACCGGCAGATTTGGACAGAAACCGTCCTATTGATCTAACATTGATCTGAGTTAATACAGCTACACAGTCTGTCAATCAGTCTGCACCATTTGAAGATGATCTACTGACCATCATCCAGCAGGTCTGACCTCCTGAGTAGTGCTAAGTCACCACACTCTCATATGTGAACCTTGTGCCATCCCTGCGTAAATTACGCATCTCATCAGCTGATTCTGGCCTGATGATCCTTCCATCAATGTGACACGAGAGTTTCACGGTCAAAACATCACTGCAGCGGATCTCTGCGTGTGTGTTTGCACCTGCTTGTCAGTCGTACTATTTTCCGGTGCTAAAACAATCATCGCAAACATTTCATGGTTTGATTAATTACATTGTGCCCACTGTATTAATTTATTTGCATTTCCTCCTCCCAAGTTTTTGCACCTTGTATGAAATCTGCCTACTTTACATGTTCATCAGAGGGAAACGTGCTAAATGGATTGAGGGCGCATATTGACGCGTCGAAGACATGCAGTCCTGATTCACTGGGGTTTGTACCGCTTAATAGCACGTGGAGTGAAGTTTGCACATATTTTATTACCACTAAACCTTAAGTGAATTCGGCCCTATATGTAGTGCAATCTTTTTGGGACAGCAACGCATGTTTCATAACGGAATTAAGCGTTTACAAGATCAAGGAATTATTCCATTCGGAATTAAAATCACAATAAATAAATTTATTCAGATTTAAATTTCATTCAGAATGGCCATTTTCATTCGGAATTAGGTGTTAACAAGGTCAGGTTAAAAATGATTTAACTTTTTTTCTGAATTAAAGGGGAATTAAAGCTCTCATGTAAACGTGGCCACAGATTTTTTAACCTTTTTTACATATTTGCTATATTTTTTAATGTATCCTAGTACATAAAGGACAGTCAGTTTGATAAAAAAGAGACAAAATCAAGGATGATGAGGAGGCAAGTTTGAAGATCCTGAGGACCCAACACAGTGTCGCTGAAGGCCAAGCTTCTGTCCTGGGGCCTCAGTTTGAACACTAAGAGAGAGAGTCTCACACTGCCCAGGGCTGTGTCTCCATGCTGTGTGCGCTACATTCATCATGAATGATGAACAACAAATAACTTGTAGATGTAGCTGGAACAAAGACAAATAAAACAGAAAAAACCCTCAGTTATACATTTTAAAATTTTCCTCCCCAGTGGCGCTCGCTGGCGTGCCACGCAATCCCCTCTATGCTGTGAAAAATTCCTGGTGAGAACCCTGGTAAATAAGCCTTTAGCAGCAACAAAGCTAAGTGCATCTTTTGAGTGTTAGCTTAGACAAAGGGATCTGCTGATATGTAAATAAGCTAAATAAAACATCTCTGCCGTGGCTGCTTGCTTGAGATATTGCACCGCTTAATTATATACAGGGCTCGACCCTGTGTGAATCAGAATTGTTGATTTTCAATGTACTGCAGGGGGTGGGGGTGGGGATGAAGCCTGGAATGATGGGCGTTCCCTCTACAGATTTATTTATTGATGGAAGTTCAGCAAAAACCAGGTGCAAACTCTCCCAATCACTGTTCACCATCTATCTGATTGTGAAACAAATATCCCCCACACATGCTTTAGAGTAGCGTGTCTGGTCCACCCCCCCTCCGTCATCTCCAATCAATGAGTGGGCGTCTTGCTCCTCTCGCCTCGTCCTACTCTACAGATGTGGGTTGAGACAATTGTAAGGCCTTTGCTCTCGCTCAGAGAGAAGCAAGCGAGCGAGCCTTCACCCTCCTCCACACGGTTCTGAAATGCAGCCAAGTTCACTGGGAAAGCCACGACACCGCTTCCCCGAACTCCCCCCACCCCCACCCCTCTATCTTGCGCATTACTACATGACCTACACGCCTCAGAACTATAAGTTTTTCTGCTAATCAGTAAAAAAGGCTGGTTTCAGTGAGTGGAATTGACAGTGTGATTCATGTGAAGACTAGAATTCTCATAGTGATCAATGTGTAGGCTGGAGAACTGAGGATCCCACTGGCTTTGATGCAGTGGCCTTCAATTACTGAGATGTTACTGTTTGCTCATACATTCATTGGACCTAATAAATGCATTTAAACTGTTGGAATTTTCAAGCAAGATCCGCCACCTCCCAGATTTTTATCGGCACTTAATTGATTGGATCCAGCACCCCATTTAAAAAAATAAATAAAATAAAATTCTAACACCTTTTAATTAAATTTTGAAGTATTATATTTGGACAGCTGTGTCTTTTATTGGGTTGAAAAAAGTAGAAATGTCATTGTAAACACAAAACTGAATGTAAAAACTGAGCGCGAGTTAGGAAGAGAGGGGAAAGTCAAGCCACGCCCCCACGCTACGTCTAAAGGGTGATTTTGTGCAAAAATTGTGTCTTGTCAGCTTGGAAGACGGAATAAAATGGCTAAAAAGTAAAATTCAGTTGGTTTTAAAGAGCTTTTTTAAGCTAATAAGTGAAGCTACGCGTGAGGTAAAGGTTGTTTCTGTGGCAATCGCGGAGCAGCAGCACAGCAGCAGTTAGCGTATCGAGTAGCAGCACCTGTAGTGAAAGTGTGTAGACAGGACACAGGATGAGAACTATCCAGGGGATATGAGGTGGACTTAGGGATGACTCAAGATGAGCTACTACTTTTTGCGAAGTTGCAAAGATACAAAGTTCTCCATGGCTGTTTTGACACAATAAAAGGTAAGCACGCATTTTATTTTCATTTTCTACTGTGCTGCTGATTCATTAGGAGTTATAGCCTTATGGGTGCTAAAGTTTGTAAATATTTTTGTATTTGTGGGTTTTTGTGTTCTGAAAGTTTAGTGTGTTTTGTGGCTAAATTAGCGGTGATTGTGCGCTGTCCTTGGTGCTGAAACATGGCAGATTTTGACAGCTGTCACTCAGAGTGAGAGACAAATGCTTCGTAACGGGAGATTGTCTGTGCGACTTTAACGCTGATTCATCATTCTTTTAATCAACATTTAGGTCAACTTGTTGTTTGTGTTCACGTGATGTTATTGGCTCATTTAGTAAGCAAAAGGCTCTTTAAAAAAAGATGTATTCTGTGCCATTTTTGTCTTTCTCTTACTGCCAGAACAACCGGCGATTGTTCCGGGATCCTGATGATTTACAAATTAAACACTGAATTTGTCACTTTCTTGCTCCCCCTTTCTCTTCCTGTTCTTGCTTGTCTTCCTTTGTAAGACATCGGGTCATTAGCTTCAGGTTTGATTACAGAAAAGTTGCTGATTCTTGGTTTTAAGGCAAGGTCTCTGGGCCTTTTTACAGTAGCATGTATAAATGCACCGCTCCTATATTGTTTTCATTGATTCTGTCATGGCAACCTTGTAACAGTGCCCTGATTTATAATTGCAGCACAACATTGTACACGATACGCTTTAATTCTCCAGTAGGTGACAGAGGGTGGAGGGGCTAAATGTGAAGAAAGGTGAAATAAAACTAATGAATGGATCAGGTTTCTGTCATAGTAACTACAGTAGGTGTTGTCAGTTGAAACAGAATCCTGGAGCGTTTGAACTTCTCAGGGAAGAAACTTCTACTTTGAATGTTATGGCGGGACTTGGGGCAAACTAATTTAGGTTTTAGCATGTTTAGAGCACCAAATGCAGCTAAATCTTCCCCTAGCGCTGCCTGCGTAGTCACTGACATGCTTTACCTTCACCCTGTTCTTTTTTCTGCTTTTTTTACTGCTGAAAATCATATTCATGCTGCACTAGGCTATCCCTGTGTGAAAGCAGCCTAATAGTCTGAATATAAAGTATCTAATAGAATGTGGTGATACATATATTGGCAACACGAATAAAAAAAAAACAAGTGTGCTAAAAATTCTATCTTTAGATTCTCGAAAGGCATTTATTTTGAAACCAGGACTACAGGTACAATGTGTGAAATAGTCTCTAATGCATGGCTTTTATTAATACATTTTAAAAAGTTTCACATGCCAGTTTTACCTAATTCTAAGCCAAACATTGGGAGTTTTTTAAAAGCAACTTGTCCCTATGTAAATGTAGTCAGATACAATAAGATAAAGATTGAGGGTTGACCTGCTGTGATGATACATCTGCAAATAATGTATTCATTTAACACATAAAACAAGTTTTTAGTTAAGCTGTAAAATGAGACACGTGACCCACATGGCAAACTGACCTTTACTTACACCAGAGTTGAAGAGATTCAAAATAGGGCTACACGATTATGGCCAAAATGATTATTATTCTGATTTATCTGAAATACTTATCATTTTAGGCGTCTGTATTTTTATTTAACTGCTACTTTGTAACAAACTGTAAGTGAACAGTTTAGAGTGCAAAAGAAAAGATTTAAACAAGAATATTAATAAATACTAAAAATGTACCCAAGAATTTGCTAAAATGTTTAATAAATAAACTGTTACAGAGTGAAACTCCTTGAAAACACTGACATTGTATAAAGAAAAGTTAAGAACATTAGGTTTAAGCTACAGGTTTTGAGCAAGAAACACCATCCTGTCAACATTTTCTGGCTTGAGTATCCGTTGGATTAAATAATTGATACTATTTAATTAGGTACTTATGTCAATCAACTCATGGGGGCATGTCGACACGTTCAACAAGAACACCCCACCTAAAGAACCCCTAAAACTCCAGTTTTATATCCATCAGAGGCCGCATTTTAAACGTAAAAATTGCAGATGATCAGGTTAATTTAATCATGGAGGCCAAAATTGGAATCATGATTATTATCTGAATAATTGTGCAGCCTTAATTCCAAAAGATCTAAATTAGCTGTATTAAGGGATCACATGGAACAGCTGATCAGTTGTCATACTTGGCGAGTGTCGCATTTTGGCCTTTGCTCCTGTGTATAGTAGCAGTGGAAGGTTAGATTAGTGCTGTAAAGATGTGGTATTTAGGGATAGAGAGGGGCTTTCAGACTGCATATACCATGGGGAGGGGGCGTGGGGGGTGGGGGGGGTGGTCGTCTGCAGCAACAGTAAGCATACAGCATGGTGGCACAACAGATGGCGTTTTACAGACTGAGCCTCCCTCAAGCTCACTCAGTGACCGGTGAAGGAACGATATAAAGCAGAATAAATGGTGGGGATCAGGCTGGTATAAGGAGATGTGCCCTTTGGGACTGGCTGTGTCACTTTCTTTCCTCGGTGTAACGTTTGTCACCCCAGTTATGGCAGCGAGTGCAGAACTCCACCGCTGAAGGATTATCACTTAGCCTTGTGCTGAATATCCCTGAAAACGAGTCATTGATTTGGGAAATGAGACTACCTTGAGCTTAACCAAGTGCGTGTAAACACTCTCTCTGTTGCCACACACACCCAAACAAATCCATAGCGAAGACAGTGTCCTTCACAGGGGATTGTTCACAACACCTCTCGCTCTGCCTGTCACAGTATTTGGAGTGTGGTGGTGTTAAATGGATGGAGGCAACAAATTCGCAGTAGTGCAACCTTTGCCTGCACGCTGTAACCTCGTCGCTGGCCGCTCTCAGTCTCTTGTGTGTGGCCTTCTAATACAAATCACATTACAGTTCATTGGCATCTCCAATTCAAGAGTCTGAATAGGGACAGAATCCAGATCCACTGAGAGACCGTGGCATTATAATAGGAAGGTTGGTGTGCTTCTGATATGACCTCTCAGTACTTTCAGAACTAGACATAACACTCAATCCAAGGTCTTCGGCCCCAAAGTATTTGTGAGCCAAGTTTCTGCAGCTCATTGAAAAGCTTTATTCATTCTGCAGCGTTACGTCCGCAACGTTTCTTGCCGTCTAACAAAGCAAAGCTGCTCCAAAGCTGTTGTGTTTCCGGCACTGCCGAATCAAAAAACAAGTCGACATCTTTTTTCCAACTTGCCAGAATCAAAGATGTTTTCCCCTCCACGCACCTGATACGGTACCGTTCGGTTGCATTAATGTTCATAAGCTTAAATTGGCAACGGACGAGCACAGTTGGTCAGTGCTATTTCCGTCCAGCCGAGTCAGGCTGCCTGTTTATCAGAGTGTCGAGAACAACTTAGTCCCCAGAAAGCAGGGAAGGCGGCAGGTCTGTTTCTTATTACATATTCTCCCTGAAGAACTCCACACTATGTTCGCTGAAAACTCTGGCTCCCAAGACAGGCTGACTGACTCACAGTCTCTTACAAACAACATGACTCCTGCTTTTTCAAACCTGAGCTGAATAACAAGGAGGAACGAGGTACACACGCTGGATGCAGGATTGGATCTTTACTGTAGCGCGTTAGTTTGTGGAATGATTGTGGCACTCCTGGGAACTCAACTATTCAATGTAAAGTTCCAATTCCTGACATGAACACAACAAGCCAATGTTTGTCTCCTCAGCATCAAACCATCAACTCAGACAAAATTATTTGAATTTATCATGTTCCCTAATTATTTAGTTCCCAATAAGCCTCAGAGTAAATAATGATTTCCCTGCATGCCTCTGTTTGACTCGCATCTGAATTTGTCCTGTCTGAATGTAATGAAATATGCATTATCAGTTTAGATCTGAGGGCAGTGGAGTTTAGGATGTTTAGGTACAACAGCACCACTCTCTGACCGTAATGAGGGACTGCATGTTATCCTTCAACCTATTTTGCTGAAACATTTTAATAGGAGCCTCATTTAGATATTCTAAAAGGATCTTCTCACAGATCACAGAGAAGAATGTCCTCTTTTTTCCATGTATGAAGCTAAAATAAGTTAGTTTTTATTATGCTGTGGAGTATTAAAAAAAAAAAAAAAGCGTGTTTCCCCACTTTTGTTTCTGTCTTGACGCATGCACCGAGTAGCTGAGCTAACAGGACACTTGTCTGTTGAAATCCTCACCAAACTCTTCAAACTTGTCTCCTGAGAGTTCCCACGGGGGTCTGGGACCTGGTGAAAATCCCCCTCCCCCCACCCAAGCAACATCATGTCAGCTCCTCCGCACGCTGTCTGTCACTGGTTACCATCAGGATTGCCACGGACAAGCACTGACATTACAATTAAAGCGTGACGCCCCCAGAGCTGCATGGTCATCCATCACATCCACACAGCCCCTCCAAACACACACACACACAAACACACACACACACACACACACACACACACACACACACACACATCCAGAAAGACAGCAGTGGCATGAGTGCGACCCTGCATGTTAAAACAGGTGGATCTTGCGTTGATCAACAGGTGAAACTTCATTCCTCTGATTTTCCAACTTTTGGTGACATAGATGTGAGCATTACCTCTACCCAGCTCCCTCCCCGCTAATACCTGGAGAGCAGGAGCTCAGCTGTGACACAGAGGTGAAGATAATTCCCCAAGTCTCAGAAAAATGCCCTCTTACGGGCCCCGAGCACTCAGCAGACTGTCGGCCCCGTGATTCTTATCTCATCAAGCGAGCACGTCCGCCTCCATTACTCTCTGGCATTGTGCTCGAAATTGCTCTGACTTGTCGGGTGATTACCTCAAATGAACAATTAGGTGGCTGGCTGTCACAATAGCCGGCTTTCCGTCTGCGAATAGGCTCACCCGATTTAACGGCTGCCGGGGCCATCAAGGTGCCTCAAATAAATGATCCATTTTGCAGCGGGAAATGTCAGCTCAAAGCCCTTTTAATGAATGAACGCACAACACTTAGTCACATGTACTGTAATGGAATGATAGCGGGAGATTATCTGCTGCTGGACAATAAATAAGTTGACAACGGGAACTTCTTTATTGCTTTGTGCAAAGTTCAGTGTCTGATTCATTATTGTGTGTAAGATGATAAACTTTGCTCTGTGATCATAGCATTTTAACAACACTAGATTATTGTAGCTAAAACTGGCTGCTTTCACACTGACATAGTCCCTGACGTGGGTCAATAACTTCATAAGCTTGACTTGGCTCAATTTGTGTTCACACCACTATTTGATCCGCACCAAACAGCCTCTGATGCAGTTGCATGAGCTAATCACTTAACGTGACTTAAGTACTGGTTAGACTTACAGAAATTGGACAAAGAGGTTCTCAGCTATTGGTCAAAGCGAGAGCGTAAGTGCGCAAGCCACATCTCCGCCTCTTCTTTCACAATATGGACCAGCAACATAATGACGTGCTTTTGGTGATTTTGATGTTTTGTTTCTCTTGTCTGCCCATAGTGCCGTGAGTTAGAAGTCATCTTCGACACTTCTTGTGTTTAATCCGAGCCAACTGCAGTTGTGTTCACGGCGACCTGAATCGCTCAAGACATTGATTGGAAACGCTCGATACAACCGCTTTAGAAACTGTCTACCTGATCCGCTTTTGACTTTGTTTGCGTGTTCACACCGGCCAAACGAGGCCAACTATCCTGGCAAATGATTCTGTTAGCGTTTTAACCGCATTAGGATTCAACGGTGTGAACATACCCTGGTTTTTTCCTCTCATTTGGACATGGCAATGCCAAAAACTATGATCCACATACTGTAGATGTTGACACAAAGTAGAATGTTCTTGTGATTGCTGCTTGCTTTCTTTTCTGAGTGTAAAGAGAATTTCTGCGAATGCAAAAATCCTCATTAGATTATCAGCGTCACATTGGTTTGATCTGGAGTGTCTTGTTTGGCTCTGGGGAAGGCTGTGCTGTTCTGACATGGATAACGTCCATGAACATGGACGGCAGGCTGTTTGATGTTTGGTCCAGCATAGTTTGAGCAAGTCCTGAGAGATACTGACTCGCACATGAGTTTGTCTGCCCTCTTCTCCCACAGCACACCATTCTGTATTCATCAGATCTGGCCTGGCTTTGGTTTGTCTCAGCCGTGAGGATCCTCCGCCACTGGTTTCACACACATCTCATTGAAGCACAGGCAGTGTGTGCGTGTGTGTGTATGTGCGTACTTAGACGGGGGGTTGTGGTCTGGGCTGACTCGTAGAGAACTCCTTACTCGGAAATCCTGCATCAGCTCAAACCAGATTACAGATCAGAGTGTGACCAATGTCAGAACGCGAAGAGCGAAGTAATGTGGTCTAATGGTGAGACAAGCCGGGGACTCTGTAATGGTAATGAATCCACATTGTGAGCCCAAGGCGAGGTGGGGGTGGGGGATTGTGGGGTGCAGGGGGAGGATCGTGACTAGACTAGTGAGAAGGCAGAGATAATCAGTGTGTGGGAATGGAAAGCGAGTGGTAACGGTGGTTCCGTGTTCGAATTACAAGAGCAATTTATTCAAAAGACTGTGTGTGGACTGGATTACACGTTACCCCCAGCTGTGTACACCAATACCTATTGTAACACAACAGATGACCCTGTGTATGAGCTGAATATTAGGAGGGAAAGTGTTCATCGTGCTCACAATCAGGGTATATAGATATATATAGAGTTTTTCCTGCTGATTTTAATGTTCTCGTTGATTTTCAGGCTGTTGAATGTTTTCTGCTGCACTTTTTGATCATGTAAAGCACATTGAGTTGCCGTGAGTATGAAATGCACTGCACAATTACATTTGCCTTGCCTTGCCTTGAGAAAAGAGTGAACAAGTTACGCCACTCAGTGAAGGTGAAGGAAACGTGTGAAAGAAAACAGCAAGAACAAATTTGGACACATTTTAATGTCATACAAAGTTCCAGAGTAGTGTAGATTTATGTTTTTGTTTATTGGTAATTCATTTTACAGATGGTTTGGTAATAATTCATGTGACCCACAAAAAATTCTGAGCATCAACTTGGGAGCCAAAAGAGTTAAAAGAGCTAGCTCTTTGTATTATATAGGATAACAGAACGGTAAGTTGTTTAAAATTATAACTAAGGCTGGGCGATATGAACCAAAAATCATATTTCGATATTTTTTCTCAAAATGGTGATATATATGATATATATGTTGATAATTTTAATTCAAATAGTTTTACCAAAAACACAATTCTAGGTTAAATTTGCTGACGCTAAATGCCACACAAGCTAAAAGAACATCATGG
Source organism: Gouania willdenowi (assembly GCF_900634775.1). Taxonomy (NCBI): domain Eukaryota; kingdom Metazoa; phylum Chordata; class Actinopteri; order Blenniiformes; family Gobiesocidae; genus Gouania; species Gouania willdenowi. Next base: position 8,826,762 of record NC_041045.1, read on the forward strand.
TGCTTTAAGAATGGTAATAAGAAATAATAACGTGTACATGTATCACAAAAATGGGCAACTAGAGGCCCCAACATGACCGCAAAAAAACACGCAATTACTACAAAAACACAAATGAACAGAGAAATACACAAAAGAACAACACAAATACATAATAGCGCAACAACGTACACAAAAGGAGTAAAACATGCACAATGGTACAACAAAAATACATAAAAGAACTTCAAAAATACGTAAAATAATCTATGATTATGTACAAAATACAAATGCAGAAATACACAAAAGAACAACAACAATACACAAAAGGAGAAAAACATACACAATGGGACAACAAACATACATACCAATAAATACATACATACCAATAAATACATGAAAAGACGTCCAAAATCAAATCAATACATATGAACTAAAAATATATAAATATATATATATATATATATTTTCATCAATTCATTAAACTATAATTTCGTCACGAGGGACGTGATCACGTGGTCCTACGCATCGTGATCGAATCTTTGAAAAATGCATAAACTCTTGTCAATTTGTCATTTAGTTGAGTACAGATAGATTATAACTGAAATATTCCTGATGACTATTTTTTTTTTATTAAAACTAAGTTGCATTTTAGTCAAAAGAATACGACTAAAACTACCAGAAAATCCAAATTTGTTGTCAAAATCAACACTGCCTGTGAGGTTATCACTGATTATGGAAAACATATACTGTATAAACTGCTCCTCAGGGATGGCAGGTATGCATTCATACGTATGTGACAATTAAATGGAATATACTTAGAAATTATTTGAATACATAAATACAAGCAAATGAAGTAGGATGCTTTTTCAGTACAGAAAGAAGCAGTAAAAATCATGTCAGGATAAATCTGCGCAGCAAACTTATCATCCCTGTAACAAGTAAAGTAAATCGGGGGAGAAAAATTCAATTGCACAATTTTACGTCAAACTGTGCACTTGTGCTTTCATGTACTCTTAGGGCAGCCAGTGATTTGCATGCTCTCAGCTGTATTAAAATACATTTACATCACAATGATGGACTTTGAACGTGAAAACACGGACATAATGTTGGCTTTGGGCCCCTTTTTAAGTCTCCGAGCTGATTTTAATCATATTGAATGCACACAAATAGAAAGCTGCGGCTTGCATTGAGACATGAAACTAAATTAAAGGCTGTCAAAGCAGTTGGACCTTTGCGACGGTGCAGATGGTTAGCGACTAAATTGGTTTTTCCTTGCATCCTGATTAGCTCAACCATTTCTTTATCAAATCTTTGGATAAGCTGTGTGCATCAATGATAATGCTGAATCCTATCTAATTAGCTAAATCAGAGGTTAAGGTTGTTAGTTTATTGTTTTACATTTTCCTTCGCTTTAGCTTCTTTGTGTTTAAAATTCATAATAAACTGAGGGCTGATGTGCATCTAGGCTAGAAATGCCTTTATTATGGGCGGGGCTCCTGGAGAAGTTAAGACATGCCATTGCCCTTGGAAATGCAATAAAATCTTTATTGGAAAATTTTGAAAAAAACACTAAAATATCACTAAAAAGTTTTCACGCTTTCATGAGGAGGAATTTCAGACGTTTCGATGTTGAAATGTGTTGCAAAACTGCCATGGAAACACTTTTTCCACAAATACACGTCGCAGAAAGGGACGTACCTGGTCACATGACCACTTCTCCCTGTGAAAACATGGCGCGGTATGTGTAAACAGAAGAGGAGGCCCAGACATTTCTTAGCATTATACATTAATACTATTAGTGCTACATTAGACGTGAAACAACAAAGGAATACAGTGTTGTAAGGAGGTTCTGGGCGTCCGTTTTCCTGCAGCGAAAGTCTCGCGGGATGAGATTTCACGGGAGTTACGAGGCTCCAAAACAACCTTTAATGGAAACACGTTCCAAGCCCAATTATACTTTGTCGATATTTAGAAAAATTGCTTTTATTTTGCGAAAATCTGTAATGGAAACGCAGCTTCTAGCTGATAACCTACTTAATACTCAGTATGGCCGCGTTCGAAATCGCATACTAACATACGACGTCAAAATGAGTATGTAGGGCGTTCACATGAGATAGTATGGAAATATTGAGTTTGTAAGAAATACCCTGATGCATTGCGAGCGGAATGTAAAACCTAAAAATCAAACATCCCCTTTTCAAAACAAAAGCATCTCTTCTCGTCTTCCATTAGTTTTTAAACACTTTTCTAAACTTTTTTTAAAGTTAACCGGAAGTTTCATGAGTAGTAAATGGCAGACAATATTGAATATTTGGAATGAAATGTGTCTACGTGAGTTTTATGGATCAAACGAGCACATGTTGATGTTCTACTTGGTCACTTTCTGGCTTAAAATGTTTTCAGAACTTTCAAAGGTGGAGAATCAACCACTGTTTAACCTGAGTTGCTTCTGGTTTTTGTTATTGAGAACGCTCATCATCCCAATCATGATTATAGTATATAGTAGGGATGTAACGATTAATCGTAAGGCAGTTAAAAATCGATTCATAGGTATTACGGTTGATATCGATTTTCTGAAAATTGAATCACAGTACTTTTTTTAACCAGCAGAGGGCGCTATCCACAAGTGTAGGCAGTGGGCGGAGTCTGCTAATGCTTTCTTTCTGGCCGCCTTCTACTCTTAAATATGTTTATAAATGATTCATTACCCCTTTAGCACCGAAAGAATATCTGTAATATTACTTGAATATCTGTAAAAGTCACGTTTTTCTTTTAGCTCTGTTTGCTAGCATAGCTTTTCTTCTTCACTGCAAGATATCTGCATGCCAACCGACCACTGTGTTACCAGCGCCCTCTGCTGGTCCAAACAAATATGACGTAAATCAGTGCAATCACGTTTTTTTTTTTTTTTTAAAGTCCAATTGTTAAGGCACAAAATACATTTTCAGTTGCACTTTTAAAAAGAAAAAGAACTATTATGCAGTTTTGCATTGTTTATTATAGAACCAGAATTTATTATTATTAATAGGCTTCATTTTCATTTCTATTATTCCTTTATTTATTTCATTCAAGATTTATTTTTAGTTAAATTGCATTGTTTTGAATAGTTTATCAAGGAATTCTTTTGACAATGAAAAATAAATGGAAATTAGTACAGTCGTATCGTGAACCCAGTATCGTGAATCGAATCGTATCGGGAGTTGAGTGAATCGTTACATCCCTCGTATATAGTAGACAGTACATACTCGTTGGGTTTTGACTGTTTTACTATACTGTCAAGTGTTAGACAAAAACACTACGTCAGCAGAAAAATGTTGTTTTGGGGTTTAGTTTCTCTTAAAGTTAGTGATAAAAAATGAAAAACTCAGACTCTGTTTCAATTTCTTGTGCCATTTTATGATACAGAGATAATCCCATGTATCATTGTGCTTTTCTTTATCCACCTTCGTGCACATATGGCTGAAAAAGACAGAGCATGTGAGGAAATAGCTCTTCTTCCAGTGTTTCTCATTTAGCACTAACGCCAACCCTGTCTGCTGTAGGCATCCTCTCTGTCCATCTGTGGCCTGTTTGTAACCGAGGCTTCCATCAGTGGCACAGCCAATGAAAACAGGAATTAGAGTTGATCCGAGTGGCTCCAACAGAGACTCCCGTTTCGCCCACATTCTCGTCTCCAGCTGAATTTCACAGAGTTTCTGTCTCTATCTTTTAGGATGTTTTCACTTCTCTTCCTGACATCGTGGCCACTGTTCCAGTGCGTTGTTGGTGAATCTATTCTAGAGCTTGATTGTGGCTGTCTGAGTTAGGGAAGTGATGGTTTCTACTCTGAATCAGGATGAGTAAGCAGTAACGACGGTGATTAGTTGTTCTCGTTGGCTTCTTTGTGACAGAAATGGCACAATTTTTAAAATTTCTGCTTTCAGGAATCATGAGTCATTCTTTGGCCAGCGAAAACATATTGCTTTGACTCATCAGCCACGGAGAATCATAAACGAGTAGCATTAGTGGAGAGGAGTAATGACTAAGGTTTCCACCCGACCCTTAAAATAGGGAATAATTCCTTATTTGGCCATTAAATGATGTGTCCCTTACACACACACACACACACACACACACACACACACACACACACACACACACACACACAAACAAACTACTAAATCTGAGAATAATGAACAAAATAAAATGCAGGAAATGCCAAGGCCAGCAACATTGTCGTAATGGAATCTATGTAGGACCCCCACTCTGTGTGTGGTGTGTGGTGTACCTGGCTGTGTGGTGTTTTTAATGAACAAATCATACTGATAGGTAAACATTAAATAAATAATGACATTAATATTTTTTATATATATATATATATATATATATATATATATATATTAAATATTGTAGTGGTTCCCAAACTGGGGTACATGTGCCCCTAGGGATACTTGAACAACTTTCAGGAAATACACAGAAACATCTGTGTATTTTTTCACATTATAATTTTATTTTATTTTTTTACATGCGCACAGACTTTTTTTTTCCTATTCATCAATAAAAAATTTGTGGCACAACTATTTAAAACACGCCAAAAGGTTAAAATCAACTTTTAAAACAAGCAAAACATCAGAAGTAAATGAATAAAATGGCCTAAATTCAAGGTTAATGTTGGACGAGACACGGGAAATAGTATAGACGAGCCTGCAGACACTAATAAATAATAAGTATAAGATGAGCTAAGGGGTACATGGGGAAATAACATTTGGGAAACACTGTTCTATGTCAAAATGTTTCTATTTTTGAGGATTGTGTTCACAGGCCGGTGGGTGTCCCTTATTTTCTTTTCTGAAAGGTGGCAACCCTAGTTATGACACTACTCTGGGTTCCTTTGTTGACCCTGTCACGCAGGGGTTGGCCACCAATCTTTGAAAGAAGTCGTCTTTTGTCACTTCCTTGCATGTAAGAACCAAGTAGATTCTGATCAGGAAGTGGTAACAGCAGGGGGAAAAATGAAGAATCTGGTTCGATCAGTAGAATCCAGGTGTCTCCAAGCCTCACGCTGCCTTAGTGAAATCCATTATTTAAACGATTATCTTCTGCTCAGCGAGTGCACCCATCTACAGTCCAAACACACCAGCATTACGATGCACAGTCTATTGGATGCAATCAAGAGGAAAAATCTCTCAGCCAAATTGATCTGTTTCATCACGAGATTACGCTCGGCAACAGATCAAAAGACAGGAGGCAGTGGAGGACATTAGCATTTAGCATGTATATCCCCTTAGTCAGCACAAAGGTGTAGAAACGGTTCCCGCTGAGTGGGTTTGAGTTTCCTTTGACTCACTGGTAAAAGAAAAAGATTCTGAAGAAATAAAAGATTTAATCTGCATTCTGAAGTTCAGAAAGTGTAGCATAATGTAAATACTTGCAAGCTATAAAATAATAGCCATGATTAGTGATCAAAAGTTTCTCAAGAAACAATCCAGGGCTGCTGTCCTACATGTTTTAGAGATTTTCCTGCTTTCACTTGTTTCCAATGATTGTGCTATCAATCCGCACTACACAAGGCCTGAGGAGCACAGAGATAACGTAAAACCAGTGGCCTCCACTTCACTAGCATGGAAAATTCACTGCACAATACAAAAAGTGTCAACCTAATGTTTTGCTTCTTGAAAATAATAAAATGTCACACATTTTTTCTAATCTGACCAAGATTGAATCTCTTTTTTTGTGTTTTCATCCACAAACCAGTAGATTCTAAGTCCATTAGACTCAAATTCCTCCTAACTTCTTGAAATACAATTGTTAAGGGGGCCCCGTCTATCTCCACATATTGTATACATACTCAATCTTTTCATACTATCTAATGTGAACGCAGTGCACAACATTTCGAACACAGCCGTAGTTTTGTTATTGTCACTTAAAGGATCATAGGGCAGGATGTATAAATCAGACTCCATAGTGACACCACGGTGGTTACCCGTGCGCTGATCTGATGTTGACATTAACAGTTACTTGTTAATAAAATCGGTGTTTACCACTAAAACAAACAGTTTTCACTGTTGGACCGGACTCGGACGAGAAAATTCGGCCCGATCCGCACTCCAACCGTGACACGGTTATTTATTTACTCGCCGTTCATGTGACTGTTTAAATCTGTGTATCATTCGTTAATTTGTTTTTCATTATGTAACAAAAACATGAAAATGAAAAAAAAACACTCAGTATTTGATATTTGTTTCCAAAAACCAAAATGAAAAAACGGAAAACGCCTTGTTTTTCAAATTCAAGCTCTTTCGCTTCCGTACAGGAAACAAAAAATGAAAACTTTAACCATTTTCTCCATTGCCAATTTGCCAAAGTACGTGACCCGGAAGTGTACTCTCATCCGACGCTAACGGCTATGCTAACAGCAGTTTGGCATGACAAAATGGCTGCTTCCAACTGTGCATCAGAAACGTGTCCTTTTTGCTTTAGCTGGTGTTGGGCACAGAACCTCCTCACGGACATTTCGGAGGATTTAGAGACTCCTAAGTGTTGCAGAGCTAAAGATATCGCGGAATGTGTAACGCTTCACTTCCGGGTCACGTACTTTGGCCAATTGGTAATGGATAAAATGGATAAAGGTGTTGGTTTTTTGTTTTCTGTACGGAAGCGAAAGAGCTTGAATTTGAAAAACAAGGCGTTTTCCGTTTTTTCATTTTGGTTTTGGAAACAAATATCAAATAATGAGTGTTTTTTTTTTCATTTTTCAAATCCTGCACTATGCTCCTTTAAAATAAATTTTGGAGATTAAAACAACGATGAAAACCAAGTTAGCACTGGCGTGTACATCCTTCATCATACCTTTGTTTTACATTGGAGGCGGTGCCTGCGAATCGGCGTCTTACACCTGTGTCATGTGCTCCTTCCATCTGCGTGTACGCTCCATTAGCCCGCCACTGGCAGCTCGTCTCTCCTCCGTTTTAAAGCAGCAGTTTACTGCCGGCACGCCTGGTCGGGCCTGAGATTCACAGAAAATGATGAGGGGCGGCCTTAAAGGCGGCCAAAAAATATACGACTCCGAAAGCTGGAATCCTAAATTTGAGGCAGCCTGAAGGAGAGCTGTGATTTAACTACTGCAGTGGTTTTTACTGCTTCCAGTTAGTTATTATCCAAGGCCTGTACCAGCACTGAGGTCAGGTCCTTTTTTACTTTATTTGACACATTTCTTCTTTTAACTAAAACAGGGAATTGATCACCTTTCTCCCGTAGAGGGTGATAGGGCAATATCGATATTTTCGCCCGCTTTTTTCACTCTACGAGCCGTTGTGATTTGAAGCTTCTGCTTGTGTGAATAGCTCATAATGTCTTCTCTTTAACTGAGGAGGAGAGATAAGCAGGAGAGCATCTGAAATCAATGGAAGGAGATTAAGGAGAACCGCCTTCTCCTTTCACAATCCTACAATAAACACACGCCTCTGAGGACCAGTGAGGAAATACCTCAAGAACCACTAAGACCTCTTTACTTTGAGATCAGACATAGGCACATGCAGCCCTCGGTCTAATTTCACATGGTCCCCAAAGTAAACGTACAAAAAACTAAAGCAAGAATGCATTAAAAAAATACAAAGAATTACAATATTGCAGAAAAATACAGTAAAACACAAAACTACAACAAAATGAACAAAACGACAACAGTAATAGACAATAATGACAACAAAAGTACACAAAAAAGACAAGAAAAACACAAAAAATGACTGCAAACCCACAGTACTCGCAAACAAGCCAAACGACAACAGAATTACACATTTACTCGCAAAATGGCAGCACAAATACGCAATGTGACTCCAAAAAACATGTATTTTACAGGAAAAATACACGAAAAAACAACAGAAATGCACAAAATGCCTCACAACGAGCAAGACAACAACAAACATACACAGACAGACAGAAAAACACACAAAATTACTATAAAGACTATTGGTTATTTCCTGTATTAATGCTCAGATCGCTCATTATTCTAAATACTGACATGAATTTTGATCATGTGACCCTCCGATCAAACAAGCACGTTTTTGTGGCCACGCGGTCATAAAAGTTGCCTCCCTCTGATGTAGATGCTTTGCCAGTTTGAGTAATAGACTATAGACTATACCTACTGCATACGCCTGCAGACATCTGCTTTAATCTTGATATTATTTGGATTCATAAGTGTTTCAAACGCTACAGGTGAGAGACCTTTACGCTGACATTTGAGTTTTAAATAAACTGAGGATTTCTGGGGGGGAAAAATCCCGGCAATAATCAACCGCGTGCGTGTAGGAAACTACGTCAAGTAATTAAAAGCCCATGTCTAATTTAAATGCATGCTCTCGCTCTCAAACAGCCCCCGGACGTCACGGTGTGAGCGTGGATTGTGCTGCTTCCACAGGTTTCAGAGGGAAATCTCCCACTGGCGTTTCTGGTGCAGCCGATGAGAAGTGTAACGGAGAAGAAAATAAGATGTAACCCTTTCCTCTGAATCCAAATAGTGTGTGTGTGTGTGTGTGTGTGTGTGTGTGTGTGCGTGGGCGTGTGTGGAGGAAATAGAGTGAATCCATTTAGAGAGAGAAAGGAAGCAGGGGAGAGAAATACAGCTGAGATAGAATAAAGTCAGTGCAGTAGAAGAAGTGAATAACATTTCAGTTTCAGTTTCTTTGTTTCAGTCGAACAAAAAAAGATGTTTAAACATAATTCACAATTTAAAAATATGTAACAAGACTGAAAACAGGCAGAAGCGAAAATGCTTATATGCCCAACATAAATAACATTTAAGTTCTTTTTTTTCCAATAAAACACATAAAAGAAATGCAAGCATTCACAACAAGTACATTTGAGTTGCCTTCCTTTAAAATAATGCAAAATGTGTGTATATATACAGTATATACGTGTGTGTGTTTTCTTTAACATTTAACAAAAAACAAACTTATTTCTACTGCTTCACATAACTCTCTAAAATATATTGTGACATTTTCCTTTTGAAATTAAATAGTGTGTCACTCATTTGTGTTTCTTTCTCAACATTATTCCACAAATGAACCCCTAGAACAGACAGACATCTTTATATTCGTATGTCGTTGTGTCTGGTTTGGCCATTTATTTTTGGCTTTGAACACTATCCGTGTTATTTCATAAGAAACAATATTTTTACAATTCATGAATTTTGATTTAACAAATAATGGTTGTGTGTTGTCATAATATCCTGCTTTGTTTATCAATCGTACGGCCTTTTTCTTTTATTTATTTTTTTTAGTGTCAAAGTACAATAAATGATAATTAAGTACATCTGTTGTTTTATATAACACACCAAGTGTTTTTGAGATTTTTGTCTTTATATAAATGATGTGTTGCCTCCAAGATCATTTTATTACAAGCTCAGGTAAAACAGTGTGTGTGTCTAAGTGTGTGAGCATGTGTGTATTCCTAAGATTCCCCTTAGCTCACACAGAGCTAACATCCCCGTTATGACAGTCAAGCGGTTCAGCCTCCCTCCAGGACTCGCTGACACACCTCTAATGTATGGAGTGTTGTGGGCTCCATGCTGGGATTCAATTAGGCTCCCTAACAGAGGAGGCTGCCCGGGAATGGATGGAGGAGTTAGAGACATGTCATATGGACCCAGTGGGCCAACAATGCTCCACTATGTCTGTCTAACTCTGGTGTGACAGCCAAAGCAAATAGCCCACAGCGGGACTGGGAGTGCACAATCAGAGCATTAATACAGGAACGAACGAAAGGTTTTTGGATTCATTTTTTTGTGTTTTGCTGTTTTTTGAGGTACATGTAATTCGTAGAGGTAGGACGATAGGCAATGTTCACCAGACAAAGGCAACTGGCCGCCCAGGAGCCACATACAGTACGGCCCTTGGTCTAATTTAATGTGGGCCCCAAAGTAAACGTACAAAATGACAGAAAATTACACAAAACAAAAGCAAGAATACATTAAAAAATACAAATAATGACAACATTGCAGAAAAGCACAGTAAAAGACAAGAGAAAAACACAGAAAATAAAAAAAACACAAAACTACAACAAAAAATGACAAAACAACAGTAATACACAAAAAGACAACAAAATTACACAAAAAGACAAGATAAACACAAAAAATGACTCTGCAAACCCACAGTACTTGCAAACAAGCAAAACGACAGCAGAAATACACAAAATTTACTCTAAAAAACGCAAAAATGGCAGCTCAAATACACAATGACTCCAAAAAACATGTAATTTACAGGAAAAATACACAAGAGGACAACAGAAATGCACAAAATGCTTCACAACGAGCAACACAACAACAAACATACACAGAATGAGAGAAAAACACACAAAATCACTATAAAAACTATTAGTTTTTTCCTGTCTTAATGCTCAGATAGCTGAATGAATGTTGATCATGTGACACTCATGTGATCAAACAAACACATTTTTGTGGCCCCGCTGTGATAAAAGTTGCCTACCCCTGCGATGCACAATACAGGGCTCACGATAATGACACAGAATACATATAGAAAGGGGAAAAAGAAAAAAGAAAAAGCGTGCTTTTATTTGATTAAGCATATGCATATATTATGTTTTTTATTTTATTTTATTTTTAGCCACACAAAAAACACAAAGACAGACAATTACAGGAAAAAAAAGCCATACCATACATAAATATACAAAATAAAATTGATAGACGAGAGGGAGGGGAAAAAGGAGAGAAAAAAAGAGAGAATTAAGTGAAAATAAATAAATAATAATAATAAAAATGATAGTTTCAACCTTGTGCCTGGCACTCAGGCAAACTGACCTTTTTAACTCAAGTGAACATTAAATAAAACAACAAATTTGTTCCTATTTAAAGTGCATAATGACAATTCCTGAAGGTGTAAAATTAGAACCACATTGTGACATTCTTTAAAAAATCTGTGCCTGACGTTTTTTAAAACAGTCAACACAGCCCAGATTTCAACTATATTAGAATGTCTGCATTTCCTACATAGCCTTAGTTATTCGGTCTCATTGTGTTCATTTCCTGTTATTTATGTGTATTTTTGTAGTTATCTTATAGATTTGTGATGTCATTTTGTGTATTTTGCTGTAAATTTATCATACTATATGTTGTTTTTTTGGGAGTGATTTTGTGCTATTTTATGCATTAACTTTGGGGACGCTCAAAATTAGTCTGCGGGCCGCATGTGACCCCCGTGCCACTTGTTGCTTTTGCCTCCTTTACTGCCTCCTGCTGATATGAATTATTGACAGGGCAGCAGTAAGAGTTGCTAACTGAGTCCTACTGACAGAGTCCATGAATTCTGTTTGCATGAGTAGAGGAAGATTTTTGACTTTTCTGTCTTTTATATTTGAGCCACAACTCGGCGGGGACGGCAGCGGGGACGGGGGCAACCTCCAGCGTCAGGCCGTGTCCACACGCCAAACCAAACAACTTTGCCAACACAGAGAACAGATTGTGTTGTAATCAGCAGCAGAGTTTCCCAAGCACAACTCTGTTTCCATCCACTCATCGTGAGGACGGAGCCGGTGGAGCCATTCCTCCCCCGTGTCTTGGCGAGGCTGCCCCCAGCGGGTGGGCAGCCCTAACGCGCGTCACATGGTGGCTGACAATCAGCGTCGAGCTGCGCCTGTGACTCGGCAAAGCAGCCAGAGCTGGATGGTAGACTGAAGGTGAACAAGGTGACACGGCTGGGAGTCTGGGTGGAGTGGAAGTCAGGGTGTGGGGGGGTGTCCTCCTTCCATCAGCAGACGCATTGTGAGTCGTGATCATCTGGAGCCTCCACCAGCTCTGGGTCTGCACGATAACCAGTTATTACTGAGTGCAATCACAAAGACTTCACACGCTGATAGCTGCTGTCTTGGTTTGGCCTAAAGTTGCCTGGCCCCGACTATTGCTGCGCAGCAGCTCTAATTTATTATCACAGCCTCAGCGTCAGTTTGTTTTGGGGGGGCAATTAGTGAAAGCGCTTGGGACGATGACTATGATTGGTTTTACTTTAGGCAATGCCACTATAACAGGGGTCACCAACATTGGGCTTGTGGCCATTTTTGCAACTTCCTTTGTCCCATTTTTGCAACTTTTTCTTTTCTTTTTTTTTGGAAAATTCTTTATTTTTCTGTATTTTTGTTTGAACAATCACACATAGTTTACAAAGGGTGGCATACAACACAATGTGATAGGTAAAATGATGAAGTAAATAGATGTCTGTGATCTTTACAAGTCCATTTTTGCCCTTTTTCAAAAGGTTCTGATGCTTTTTTCAGAATTTAGCTACCTTTTGCCAATAAATTTCCCTTTTTTCCTATTTTTTGTCCATTTTTGGAAGCTCTTATTGACACTTATCCAATTTTGGGCCACTTTTAACTATTAGTAAGCTAACTTTTGTCCAATAAATACCACTTCTTTCCTTTTTTTCCCTAGATTTTGCCTCTTTCTGTTCCACATTTTAGCCTTTTTTTTTACTATTCGTTGCCACATTTTGCCATTTAAGCTACCTTTAGCCATTACATACCACCTGATTCTTCTTTATTTGCCAATGTTTTGGCCACGCTTTACTGTCTTTAGTTATTTTATACTCTTTTCTTGCCACTTTTCGACCATTTTTGGCCACATATTGCAATGTCTGTCTCCTTTGCTCGTCAAATAAAACTACATATTCTCCAATCTACAATACCCGTTATGCCAGATACATCCCCCCGGCCCCCCCCCAAACTGACAACTATGATTCTAACTGCATTCCATCAACTTTATCAGCCAAACTTCTGTTTTAGAAAGTGTGCCCATTTGGACATTTTCACCCACAACTTCCCAAACATCCTCGTTCCTCTGGAGGTACGAGTTAGTATCATTAACACTGGAGCTGTTTCTTTTTTAATGAGCCTAATTGCGACGCTCTTCACAGACGAATACTCAGAGCGGTTTTGTTATGATAACTGCCTAACGTACAATTACAAATCCCACTGCCATCGTTTTTAAAAAATAAAAAAAAAAACGACACAAAGGAGACGAAGTGCGCGTACAAGATAAAATTACAGGCACTCCACAGACGCTGTTTATCCGCTGTCACTGCGACACAATGAGGACAGTTTTACAGAGGATTTAGGGGTGTTTCCCCCCCAGGAATGACAAGTTGTTTAGTTGACAGGTGTTTTACTAATCACAGTTAAATGCAGGAAAAGAGGACGTTTTTCTGTTGCCACGCTTTGTTTCCTGCCTGATTACTGAACAGAGAGGTGATTCAGTGCATGTGTGTCTTAGAGGCTGCAGAGGTAGATGGAGGTGTGATGTAACGCTGCAGTTGTGTAAGTTAGGTCCATTTGTGATAACTTTGACATCCTTTTTTTTTTGTGCATTTCAAGGCTTTATCTCAGAATCTGCTGCAGAGATTGCAGGGAGAAGACATCACGTCACATATTCCTATTCTTACCTGTTAAATAAAATGAAGTGTTGCAGGACGCTGGATACAGTTTAATCCACCTGTTCCCACACATAAAAACACCTTAACCACCATTTACAAACATTATTATTGATTGTTTTATGTTTGAACCCTAATTAAACCATATTAATAAGGGTTTTTGTTTGATATTACTAAATATCTGGCATTATTTTGGGGTTATTGGATGCTAGCTCTTATGTTGAATAGTTGAACTGACATTGGTTGAAGGACGCATATTTCTTATGAGCACACAGAAAACATATTGCACTGTACATTTTAAATGAAATCTGACAATAACACCAAAGAAGGGCAGCTTTTATCACAGCAGGTGCCACAAAAATGTGATTTTTAGGTTGATAATGCCATTGATTCAGAATAACGAGCATCTGAGCATCAATACTAGAAAAAACAAACTAGTTTAGGGTTTTTTTTTTTTTTTTTTTCCAGTTCATGTTGTCATTTTGTGTGTTTTTTTCTGTCAAGTCGTATGTTTTTGTTGCTATTGTGTAAATTTTATCTGTCAATTTGTATATGTGTTTGCTATTCTGTGTTTTTCTGGTGTCATTTTGTGTTATTGTCAATTTGAACATGTTTGTTCATGGTTTGTTCATTTTTTTGTCATTTTAGTCTGTTTCTGTTGTCGTCTTGTGAATTTTGAGTCATTTTCTGTACACTTGCTGTTGCTTTATGTTTTTTTCTGTCATTTTGTGTGTTTTTGGTGTAATCTTGTGTATTTTTCTTTTCCTTTTCTGTATATTTCTGATTGTGTATCTTGTTTTGGAGGAAGTTTTGTTGTTTGTTTTTTTTTCAGTTTTTGTCATTTTGTGTGTTTTTCTGTCAATTTGTCTGTGTATTTTTGTTGCTATTTTGTATATTTCATCTGTCTGTATATTTTTCTGTGAGTTTGTGTATTTTTCTGCCATTCTGTGTTTCTTGTCATCATTTTGTGTATTTTTGTTTCACGTTTTGATAATTTTTCTGTCATTTTTGTGTATTTTGGCTGTCGTCTTGTGAATTTTTTTAGTAATTTTGTGTATTTTGGTTGTCTTTCTGTGTGGTTTTCTTGTCCTTTTGTTTTTTTCATGTCATTTTGTATGTAATTTTGTGTACACTTGTTGTTGCTCTATGTTTTTTCTGTCCTTTTGTGTATTTTTGGTGTAATTTTGTCTATTTTTCTTTTCCTTTTCTATATAATTCTGTGTATCTTTTTTGGAGTATATTTTAGAAACGCAGAGCTTAGATATACTCTTATCGAATCCATTCCTCTCTTTTAACACAAGAAAAGAACTGTGTCTATGTGGTCAACCTCAGGTTTAGTTTAAATGCTTTTATAGCATTTATCTGCAGATTGTCCTCCATGTTTACATTTCTCCTTCCTGGTCGACTCTGATCTCAATGTTGTCATATTAGATCTTAACATCAAAATTCTGCAAATATAAAGAAAAAACAACCTTTTTTTAAAAGTATTTCTCTTATAAAGGCCAGTGAGCAGGACTTAATTAAAAAATAAAGAATTATCCTCACCCAAAATATGCAGCCACTCACCTATACGCCCACATGGATGCCAGGCAGACGTAGTCCTTCATTATATCCAGTTATTTATCTGCAAACACCCAGAGGAAACACTGCAGAGTCGTGAGCTGAAATTTAATCACATTTGGAGTCAAAGAGCAGGAAAGCAGGTGGATGTGCCGATAGTGTTGGACTTTATTGCTAAGCCGAAGAAAAACCAGTGGGTTAAGGTGAGGAATGCCTCTGTAATGCTCTGAGAAGAGCAGTGCTGTCAATTATGGGGTCCGTGGGCTAAAACGGGCCCATCCGTGACTCCAGTGTGGCCTGGAGCGTTAGTATTATGGGACAAACAGAACGAGAACTTATTATATTCTTCCTGTGGGCTGTTGAGTGCTTAATTATATTATATATATACTCTTTTTGGCAATATGGAAATCCTCCAACAATATTTACTAGATTCTGCTTCCTGCTTTATTGTGTTTCTCAGGGCAGATGTGATGTTGAACTACGGACCGTGTTTAGCATTTAAAACCATACTGATTACGTGAATTATTTATTTATTATGATCATTATTATTATTTATATTAATTTACATTTGAATATCTTTCCACACCTCCAGGCTAAAGTGTAGTTTAAGACTGTTTGGAACCTTGTAATTATGTAACTATGTAAATAAAATAAAAATGTATTAACGATAGTGACGATTCATATTTTTAGATTATTAATGTGAGAACAAAATCATTAAACAGGCACTAAACAAGATTTTTTTTCTTTTCTTTTTAAAAAACACTCTATTTGAAAAGATTTTTAACATATTTCTGCTAAAAAATGCAATGATTTTTATTCCAATAAATAAATAATGTCCCCAAGTTTCCTGTTAATCCCTTAAAAAAAATTGAGTAAAAAAATAATAGTATAAAATGATAAAAAATAAAATAAAAAAACACCAATGATAAAAATAGAATATATACAAAAATAAATTAAATATATAATTAGAATGCATTAATAAACAAAAACAATAGAGCCCCAACCACAGCAGCATTTAAAAAGAATGATTATTAGGCAATTGTAAGGCTTTGATCCTTTGTTATTTTATCGCATATAGAACCATTTTTTTCATCTGTTCTCGAGCTTTTCAATCAAAAGAACTGTAAAGAAGGTAGAGAAAAAACTTCCAGTTTACGTGCATTTAAAACTCCAGTCACTATCGGACTAAGTTATTTATTCAGTTTTCTCAAGCTGCAGGTAAAAAGCAAAAGGTTTGAATACAGATAAATGATTTCATGCACGTACCTGTATACATTGTACAATAAACTCATCTACTTTTACTTATTTGTACTAAATAAATGATTAGAAAGTCATTTTAGTTGTGTGGCCACAGGGCTGGACGTGTGGCTTTAGTGGTGATTCTGAGAAGAAGCTGAACAGGTTAGATCTCTACAATCTAGAATGGATATTTAAACTGATTAGAAAACCCACAGGCAGCACATTACAGTCGTGCCTGACATTCATGAATTATGACTAATCTTTTTAGCGAGCAATGGGAGGAGTTGGGAAGAAGGAGAGTCTAATTTGAATTTATTTCACTCACACTAATAATACGTAAACGTATTGAATGCAGCTCGCCTCAGATTTAGATTTGCTCTCTTTCTCTTTTCCAAAACCACTTCAAAGCCTCAAACTAGGCCAAAGAATTTAGCAATAAAACGTGCGTTGACTTTAGCTTTTCAGCAGTTATTCTGACTGACTTGGTCAGTGAACATTTCTGTTTTCTACAGTGGATTCTCTTTTATTACAACATACTACATAGTGTGGGGCCTTTGATTCAGAACAGAGACTTTGTCTGCCTAAATATTTATTGTTGTTTTTAGTTTTATTTGACCAAAGTAAGCTTGGGAATGATTCCAACAGCCTTCAGTGTGTTTAGGGTTTACTGAGAGGGTTTTAGGCCATCTGGGAGGAGCTCAGAGTAGAAAAGCAGCTCCTCTTTGACAGATGAGGTAGTTTGGACTTTTAGGTGATGGTCTAAGTCTCCAGCATTTTAAAGAAGAAACTGGATTATAGCTATACATATATTTAAAGGCTTAAAATATATAAATTACTCCAAAGACATTTTTTTATTTTACTTCCACCTCATCAGATTTTTTCAACTACTTCCAACCTATTCATGGATATAAAATGTATTATACATTTCAAACTCTTTTTATGTTTCTATGGACTGTCTATCACTAGAGAACCTCTTTTTTTTTCAGCAGGAAAAACATTAAATATGCAGGATTTTCTTTATCAATAAAGATTGATATTTCCAACAATTAGGGCCAAAGTGAAATATTGCAATGAAAATATTACAGCCTTGACCGTGTCAGAATCAAATTTAATGCATTATTTTACGCACAAAGAAAAAATTACACTTGTATATTTTGCAAGATTAGAAATCCAAGCCTTCACTGAAATTTCCCTAAAATTTACGTGGTTGGTACACTTAAAACTTATTTTCCCTTTATTTTGAAGGTAGAGGCTTTGATCTATTAGGTATTAATTGAAAAAAGCATGATAATATGTCATGATTACAGTATACGAAAAATATGTGGTTACAATGGGAGTCAATGGGGCAAATTTGGTCACAAGGTTACTAAGTGTCAGTATGACACATAATATATCTCCTTTTCTATACACTTCTGATACACAGGACTTTGGAATGGAGCACATAAACAAGAAAAAACAATAGTGGATAAATATCATAAAGCTTGCCTTTAAAATGACCGGAATATTGAGAGGCGAACAAATAAAAACTCCCAAAATGTCACTTTTGGTCACAAAGATGCTCCGAGGGTTAAAGTAATACCTCACAAATTTTTCTTATATATTTTAAAAGATCATGGCATCTGATTTTCACACTAAAATTGTCTCTTTTATGCAACAAATATGCAGTTAAAAAAGTACTGTACAAGTAAATGCATATAAATGATAAAGTTGCTCTATAGATGAAAATGAAACCCAATGGGTTATAATTTTTGGGTATCTTTTTATTGTGTGTGGAACCTACGTTAAGAGGGTTTCTGAATTATTGAGGTTACCACCGTAGGTGTGGTTAGTGATGTCATCTCATCAGCCCTGAGTCATTATTCTGATGATGAAATGCAGTCATGGTTCTTCTAGGGATTGGGTTATCTGGTGACTGGTGACTGAATGTTCTGGCTCTCATCTGATCTGATGTGTGTTTTTAATCTGTTCTTACCAAGCAGGCAGTTTAGATTCAACCCAACAACCCAAGTCATAATGATTATTACCAGCTAAACTGATACAGCCAACGTGTCAGGGGCGTCAAACTCATCTTAGTTCACTAGCCAAATACGGACCACTTTGATCTTATTTGGGCTGTAGATTTTAGGCAGGGAAAATAATTAATTTCAACATTATTGTGCCCTGGTTTTCATTTCTACATATAAATGATTAGTAAACTATGTACGACAACGACAATATCCAAGCAATAAGTCACAGGTATCGATCTTAGCTTATATTTCCTTGAATTTTTTCACCAATTTTCATTTAATTCAGGGGGAAAAGTTGAGTTTTTTACACAATTTGTGATTTGAAATGACTGCTATCGTGTAATATATATATATATATATATATGTATATATATATGTTAATAACCGATTCCAATAATGTAATTTGCCCCACACTCCTTGTTTGTACGTGAATTGCAGATCGATTAGATAGCTAGCGAGTTAGCATTAGCTTAGCGGCTAACCTGTGAGCTAGTCGAATATGTACGAAACAGGGAACACTGATCTATATTACTGTGTAAAATGAGTGAAACATGAAATGAACATTGTTGACCAACTAAAAACACTTATAGACAGTGCTTACACAGAATGGAGGTTCGCGAGCCATTTTTATTAGGTCCTGACACATCACGGGAGTACTTTCTCTTACTTTCGGTTTTGACAGGAAGTTATCCGATTTAAAGGTCCAATTAGTAAGCCCAAATAATATTCTTTCCCACCACTATATAGCGCTGTAACACCACAAAAAATGTAAATTTACTAATGAAAGGCTTGAGGCAGAGTAGTACTTATCAATTTTCAATATCTGTGATATAACCAAGAAACGATATGCAAATATAATATCACCTATCTCTATTAAGTATTAAGTGTATCTGAGATATGCAAAGAACATATGAATCATCAGTACAGGGGTGGACTGGGACCAAAATTCAGTCCTTTTATTCCCCCACAAAACCTTAAAAGACTAGCTACCTTTTGCCAATAAATGTCCTTTTTGACACTTTTATCAAATTTTTGTTCATTCTTAACATTTTGCCCACTTTTCATTCCAATAGCCTGACTTTTGCGCAATAAATACCACTTGTTTGTTTTTTTTTCTTTCATTTTATCTCCTTTTGTTCAACATTTTGCCCTTTTTTAGTATTGTTTGCCACATTTTGCCCATTTTAGCTACCCATGCTATTACATACCACCTGGTTCCTCTTTATTTGTCAAATTTTTTGGCCAATCTTGACTGCTTTTTGCCCATTTTAGTGACTTTTCACTCTTTTCTTGCCACGTTATTGCCACTTTTGAAACATTTTGGGTTGACGGCCTACCGGGACATTGCCCGGTATGGCAGATGGCCAGTCTACCCCTACCTCACTACCTCCTTGTATCATTAAATAACTGCATTTTGTTTTTATTGTGGCCTTTGGTCAAAGATCAGCAAGTGAATTTGTCTGTGTCAGCTGATGTAATGTGTCCACAATAAATAAATAACTTTATTTTCATCCTTTCCCCCTCGAGAACTCGAACAAATGTGTCTGTTCTGATGATGAAAACAGATTGTTTATGGTGCTATGGGCATAGTTGACACCTCCTTGTTGTGATCTTCACCGTGGCTAAAGCTCCGCCACCACAACTGCTGTTGGAGTTAAACCATTACTGATTCATCCCAGGCCTCGTTCTCCCTTTTAGTCATTTCACCACAAGTGGGAAAACAGAAGCGTGGTCCCCTAATGGGAATTTAATGCACTTCAATGCACCTGCAGCCAAACGGAAAGAAAAGGGTTGCTGGTTTTTTTTTTTTTTTTCTTTTCTTTCCTGGCGCAGATGATGACTCACAGTGGATATTAGATCTTCACCGTCAGCAAGGTCGACATGTATCATAAGTAGAGTCTGTTTGTGGGCTCCAAATTGCAATTCAGACATTCAGTGCGCTTGTGTGCAGCTGTTGGGTTCGGAGCTCTGCTGGATGGATTGTTTCTTTTACTGGAACAGAAGTGCAGGCTTAATGTGGAGGAGAATGTGTGCATCTCTGAGGGTGTGTGTGTGTTCACTCGTTCTAAACTCAAGTGAGCGTTTGGATGAGCTTCTAAGCATCCTTCATGGCTACAAGATAATTGCAAACGTATCCCTCACACCACAACATTGATGCCTAATAATTAGTATATCTTATTAAACATTGGGCAGTAGTGTGTTTATATAAGAGGTGTGACATTTTTTTAATTCATATCATGACTCATTGCTGCTGATAGAATTTAAGGATGTTATTGGTTCATTTAGTACAGTGGTTCTCAAACTTTGTTGGCTCTAGTCCCCCCTTTTCTCTAATTTTTGAATCCAAGTCCCCCCTTTGTCCGACTAGAACACTTTGCTCAGAATTTTATGAAAAAGACAATTACAGATCACAATGATGAATGAATGACTAATAACACACATTTAGTTTCTCATTTTGTAAAAGAAACAGTATTTAGTGCCTCAATAGATTTATTCCTATAGTTTTTATCTCATTCCTGATGCAGGACCAAGACTGACTTTTGTGTTTATAGTTCATGTTCTTATCAAGATCATTTCTATCATCATTTTGTGTGTTTTTGATGTCTATTTCTGTATTTTGTTTTTTTTTAAAGTTCTGTTTCTCTTATTTTGTGTTTTTGGTGACGTTTAGTTGTTTCTTATGTTGTTTTTTTATGTTGTTTTTTATGTTTCTCTGTTATTTTTGTGGATTTAGTCGTGATCTATCCTTATCCTATTTATCCTTTATCCTTTATCCTCTATCTATCCTTTATTTATCCCTCATCCTTTATATTTATCATTATTATTATTATTATTATTGTTGCTGGGTTGTTCTTTGTTTTTTTATTTTTTGTTGTTGTTTGTTTTGTGCACCAACTACCAAGACAAATTCCTTGTACTGTCCTTAAAACTGTACATGGCCATTAAAAACATTTCTGATTCTGATTCTGATCTTGTGTATTTTTTCCTCATTTATTGTGTCTTTGTCGTTGTTTTTGTGTGTTGCTGGTAATAGTAGGTATTATTTTTATGTCTTAATGCATGTGTGTGTTTGGTGTCATTTTGTGTATTTTCTTGTTGTTGGTCTGTTCTTTTAATTATTCAGTATATTTTTCTCTTGTTTTGTGTGTTTTTGTTGTTGTTTTGTGAGATGCTGGTAATCTTTAGTATGATTATCATTTTTAACTAAAAACAAACATTATAAAACCACATACTTTTAATGCTTTCATTTGTTTATTTGCCTCTCTCTCTCTCTCTAGTACCCCCTGTAGTGCCATCGCGTACCCACATTTGAGAAACACTACCTTAGTGGGTGGTTGGAGAGATTTTTGTACTGTTGCCGTAGCATTTATTTTCCTTGACCTTTACGTATCCTATAAACAGCAAGCCACTTATTTAGAACATCTCTCTCTTTGCAAAAGCCAAAGTGTTTCCATACACTGGATTTTAATGGGGACTTTTAACATCTTTATCTTTAAAAGTGCTTAAAAAAAACACATCTATATAAAGTCTGCCATGCGGCATTTCCAATCGAATGCTTACCTTTTAAAACGATGTCAGATATGTCAACTTGCAGATCGATGTCAGTAATCAATGGTTTCCTCTGCTCTTTTTGCACTTCCTGTTCGATCAGTGGTTTTGACGTTTGTATCAGGACATAAATAGCTCAGAGGACACAACCCTCTGAACAGGGAACAACAATAAAACACAGTGAACAGGATGAGTGGTGTCGCACGCCTCTCCAAGGTGCTGGGCATCATAATGACCCTGTGTGCATCTGCCTGGCCAGTTTTGAGCACTTGCTGGGCATAAAACTGTCACCGCGTGGTAAGAAATGACCAGTGTCAGCCTCAAAAGATTTAAGTATGGATGGAGAGGAGAGAGAAGGGAATATAACAAGGGGACAAGATGGAACATGGAAGAGAGGAAGGAAGGCAAAGTTCTAGCTTATGCTCTACTTTTAGGTCAGCTCTACACACTACCCAGAATGCAATAAAGCATATGTGTCAAACTCAAGTCCTGTGGGCCAAATCTGCCCTTTAAAGCATTCAATCTAGCCCAAAGGAAGAAGTAAAAACCTTTGTGTAAAGTGTAAAAATCCCAAATTCCCAAATTGAATGAAACACTTCTTACAGTTTTCCCATATCACATAATTGCAGTCATTTCTAAACACTAATTGTAGAAAGAAGTTCTCCAAACAATCTCACAAAATTCCTTTAAGACACATAAAAATTGGTCACAAAATCAAGGATTTTTTTTTAAAGTGAAGATCCTGATGGGAATGATGTTGAAAACTAGAATAGAATAGACCTTTATTGATCTCCAGAGAGGAAATGTTGCAGCCAAACAATAGAATAGCAGACAGTAAGAACAAAAATAAATGCCAACATAAGATAATAGTGCAAAATGTCCGACTGCAGGACCGACATTAGTTACAAATTGTAAGATTATAATGAAGTAATATTATACGGGCGCAAATGACATGTTGTCAAGAGAATTAAGTTAGTTTTTTAAATGAATGTACCAGTTGAATTGTTCCAGGAAAATCACCACCGCTGAGCATCATTTTGACTTTACGACGATTGGTAATAAAACTGTGACCAAAAACATTGAAGTGAGAAAAAAAAAATATTTACATTGATCACTTCATCCTCGCTGGTGTTGTTAGAGCAGGGGTGACGACTCATTCTCAAAATACGAAGCAGTTTGATTCCAAGTGAGCCACATATTTTATGTGAGAAAAAAAAACAAAACATCTGTTTAACGTCATTGTGTCAACCTTTTGGAAGCCAAAATGTCAAGGTCGCATCAAGTGTCAAAAACCAAAATTTTCCAAATGTCTACGAATATTAATTGTACCAGTTCAATGCTTACATTTATGAAAAGCTCATCTCAAGTGGAGTATTTTATTTTATCAGACCGAAGCTGTACGATCTACCAGTAAAAAGATTGGTAGGGGTCAAAATTCATGGTGTCACAAAAAAAAAAAAAACCCTATTCCTTGGCCACTGGTACCATTGAACAACATTTCCTTTCAATGTGTTACCTTGACCTTCACTTTAGGTCATATTTAAGGTCAAGAACTCCTCAGAAAAGTGAACAAAGTGAGACCTCAACGCTCTCAGGATGACAAATTGCTATACAGTGCTCAGACTGGTACCATTGAACAACATTTCCTTTCAATGTGTTACCTTTACCTTCACTTTAGGTAATATTTAAGGTCAAGAACTCCTCAGAAAAGTGAACAAAGTGAGACCATAGCGCTCTCAGGACGATAAATTGCGATACAGTGCTCAGACTGGTACCTTTCAATTTGTGACCTTGACTTTTGGTCAAGGTCCGTCTTCTGTTTTTCTTGTATTATTAGTACTTTCAATTTAAGTAGTAAAAAGAACAAACTTGTCAACAAATCCAGAGACAGGTTGTCATTTTTGCCAATTTTTTCAATTTTCGATTGACAAATACATATTTGCCTTGCGAATACAGCTCTTGCCTAGTTATTTTTGTTTTCACTGTCTGCTATTCTACTGTTTTGCTGCAACAGTTCCCCTCTGTGGATCAATAACTATTCTGTTCTATTTTCTAGTTTTCAACGTCATTCCCTGTAGGATCTTCACTTTTTACAAAAACCTTCATTTTGTGACTAATTTTTATTTCATTTAAAAGCATTTTGTAAGATTGGAAGAACTTGCAGGACTTCTCTGGGGAAGGTGGTTACTGTGTTGAACAGTGAAGTTAAACAGTCAGTGGGAATAAATGAACCCCTGAAGTGCTCCGTCTTGCATCATGGTGAGATGATGCGATGGCTGAAGGAGCTGCCAATGGTCCATAACTCCTTATAGAAAGGGTGAGAGGAATTGACCAAAATCACTAGAATTTTGTCCCTCTTTCTCCTCTGTGTCCACAGTGATTTTTTTTTTCCTCACATAAAATCTGTGGGTCACTTTGGATGAAACTGCTTCGTATTTTGAGAACGAGTTGACACCCCGACTTTAACAACATTAACAACAATAACAGCGAGAATGAACTGATCAATGTAAAAAGATTTGGTTTTTTTATTCTCACTTCAATGTTTTTGGTCACAGTTGTATTACTTGGTGGTGGTGATTTTCCTGGAATAACTCAACTGCTCCATTCATTTCAAAAACTAGCTTAATTCTCTTGACAACATGTAATTTTGCGTCAGTATAATATTACTTCACTATAATCGTACAATAGATACTACACTTGGAAAGGTTGGAGGGTTCATCAAACAAAGAAGTGTTTCCTTACCATATTTCTGTATAATCTCATTACATTTCAGCCTTCAACAGTAATTGTTGCACCTCATTGTGCTTTGGAGAAATTACAAAACAGTCCTTTGTGCTCATTACAGACGGAAAACCATTGAAGGGAAAACAAAGGAACAGTTCGTTTTCATTTTGTCAGTTACTGAAATGCAGAAACCCCTGAGAAGTGAGAGCTTTTACTTCAAAAAATTAAGATACATTATGAGTGAGTGGTTGTTTCCAAAGGTTTTGAGAGACTTGCCTATAGTTTCATGAATAACGCTTGTTTTGTTTTTCCCTACATTTTGTCTCTTTTTGTTCCACATTTTTGCCCTTTTTCACTATTGTTTGCCAAATTTTGCTCATTTAAGCTACCTATTGTCATTACATACCAACTGTTTCCTCTTTTTTCTAATTTTTTTGCCACTCTTGACTGCTTTTGGCCCATTTGAGTCACTTTTCACTCTTTTCTTGCCAGGTTTTTGCCACTTTTGGACCATTTTTTGACACCTGTTACTCATTTACACATCGCTGTTAACCCTTTGTTTACTTTCTCACTCACGTCCTAATTGTTATTAGCAGACATCATGCTTACAGTGCACATGCATGAGCTTTTAAACATGGAGGAAAAATAGGCTTTGTTGAGTTTTCTTCCCTTCACTGTAACGCTTTCAGGCATCCTGAGTTAATGTGATTTTGAGTGATGAGATGCGCTCAGTGTGGCTCCGCACTCACAGAGGGGTTCCCAGTAGTTATACCTGTTAACCCACAGTTTTTTTAAGCGGCTGAGCCAGCTTCCCCACTGCGAGCCCGGAACTTTCAGCTCAGCGGGGGGGGACGAGGGGATCCACACTTTCCACTGAAATGTGCTGGAGTGTAAGAATAGTGCACATGGATGCACGTGCAAGTACAGATGTTGCGATAGTATCTAACTTTTCATGAGCAGATGAGTTCAACTTGTAGGTTTTGCAGTTAGCAGCTTCAAGACATTGATATCAGTGTATAATTATACACTTTTGATGCCTTTTTGGTGCGTTTTCAACCAAATATTAACATGAAAGGTCTGTTCTGCCCTCCAGATTCAAAGATAGAATAGATGATCTTGGTTCAAACAAGAAGGAGATTCGTATAGCTTTATCTGCCAAGCCTACATCGCTCTCTTTGAAACAAATCTCCAACATCTACATACACTTCACCTTCTCTGTCTTTTTCTCTTCAGACGTGAGTCCTCTCCTGATTTCTGATTGGTTCCTTCCTGCTTTGACTGATTTCTCTCCTCATGTCTCGTCTGTCCTGTTGATTCAATGAACAAAACCAGCCCTCATATCTCCATTCGTCATCTTGACGCAATACATTTCTTTTCTCAGCCTTAATGGGTTTGCCTTGGATCTTTTATGCGAGTTATCATCCTCCGTAAAAACAGTTGGAGTGAGGGCGCTGCGGTGGTTATGTAGTCTTTGCAACAATTAGTGTTCCTAGTTTTTAATGAGGACCGTGTTTGTTTAGTGTGCTCAAAGAGGCTGTGCCAGTGCTCAGCGTTTGCTCTCTAATTAGAAAATCTAACAGTCCCAAATGTTGAGTATCAACTGTTAGAGGGAAACAAAGCACTCAGCAGGACTTGTAGAAAGAATTGCAGCTCTGTCATCATAGAAAACAGTAGGTTTCATATATTCAACTTATAACAACTTGGTTTGACTGCAAAGAAAAAAAAACATTAGCCATTCCAATGACTCTCCCTGGTGGTCTAAAACAGAACTGTACCATTAAAAGACTCACGGAGAACCACCTACCAACCAGCATCAGCTGCAGATACCTTTCCTGTGCGTGTGCGTGTGTGTGTGGGGGAGGGCACGTGTGACACACAGGGAGCCACCATCAAGATGTTGACAAGGAAAACAACACATGTGAGCCAAGAATCTGATTATCCTGCAAGAAAAGAGGCATGAATGTAGATTAAAACCCAGAGCAAATGTATTATTTACTTATTTATTTTCTATTTAGAAGTTTGCAATTGGCAGCTCCCTTTGTTTCCAAGTTGGCATAAATCACAGTGTCCAGATAATCCGGTTTACATCAATTAAAACCTTTGTTGTCATCGTGTAAGTTTTAATTAAAACAAGTGAAATATGCTGCATGTGCAGGAGAGTATGCAGGAGACGTTAAATGGCGTGTTTTTAATTATTTTCCACAATAATTGTCTTAAACTACAGACACTTCTGAGGAGGCTGGTTGACGGAGTTTGCATGTTCTTTATGTTTTGTCACGGCAAATTTGCGGTTGCCCTCATTTGGAGACATGACTTGTGCTCTGGTTGAATGACGAAGTCCAGTCAAAGCATGATGATTTTATAAAAAGGATTTATTATAAACTAAATGAAAAAGAGTATTAAAAAAAGGTCTTCCATCCTGTAGGAAGGGCAAGCGGCCAGCAACTAACTGGAAAGTTCCACAGCTTATACAGATAGAGAAAAGTCCCACCCTGATGAGAGGAAAAGGAGGGGGTCAGGATTCTGTGATCAGGATCATTGATCCAGATAACTGCCAATATCTGACAAAGAGGAGATTTGCGCTCGCTTAAAGGGGACATATCATGGTTTAAAATCCTTTCTTTTTACATATAAATCATACAGTTGTGGTCTATATAAAGCGGAACTGCAATGCTTGGGTCTGAATTTCTCATTATTATAGCTCCACAGGCCCCTTTTCTGATGTGCTTCTGAGAGCAACTCGTTTTGGTGCGGTCTCTTTAAATGCAAATGAGACACTCCATACCCCGCCCCCTCTTCAGGTGACACTCGGTTCAACTCCACCCTGCTCGGCCATTTTTGTAGTTTGATAGAAGAGATACGGCTATGTAGCGACGCATAAACTTTTTATTCAGAGGTTATTTACAAAATGTCAACAACAGAAGACTTGTCCATCCAGCCTTACATGTTCGAGCCAGAGTCTGACCCGGCGGAGCGAGATGAAAATGAAGATGATGAACCTGCAGAACCCTAACAAGTGAGCTAACACAAGCACCGAGCTAACACAAGCACCGAGCTAACGCTAGCGCCAAGCTAACGTCACGAAATGCATTTTAATACAGTCTTTTCAAAGACAAAAACGGCAAAATGAAATGCCTAATGAAAATTTTGGACTTAAATTAAATCACGTAGGCCATATCATCAAGGATCTAAAACGAGCACACCGCTAACATATGAAGTCTGAAGACGGTTCAACTGCTAATGCTAACAAAACAATGACAGGGACGTCTTATCATCACACTTTGTAGTGTTATTTACAGCTTACC
Source organism: Gouania willdenowi (assembly GCF_900634775.1). Lineage (NCBI taxonomy): Eukaryota > Metazoa > Chordata > Actinopteri > Blenniiformes > Gobiesocidae > Gouania > Gouania willdenowi. The sequence continues at coordinate 8,854,533 of NC_041045.1, forward strand.
GAAGTGCTCTGTTCGTCGTCTCCAAAGATAGAAGGAATTGAACCCTCAATCAGACAAAGTCTTTCTGTAAATCCTTCTTTATACTGGTGGAGGTTGCAGAAGCAGTCATCCTTGAAGTGCTTTGCGCACACAAAAATGACCTTACCTACAGATGTGGGTACATTTCCGTAAAAAATAAAACTCAACCAGGCACTTTGAAAAGGTTCTGATGCTGGGAGACGTTGTAATGAAGCGTGTGGGTTACTACATCCAACAACCGAACATTTTGATTTATCCTCTCGTAAGTTCGGCATCCTTGAGCTTGGACTACAAAATAAAAGCGAGAAATAAAAATGGCGGATTGCTCGAAGTGTTGGACCTGGAGTTGATGTACTAATTTGGCAGTTCCGCTGCAAATACTGTGATGTAATAGTTCAAAAAACGTAATAGAGAATCGAAAAATCAAGATTGAAAAATATGAGCAAAACAGAGTATAAAGATATCTACGGAGCACCTGAAGAGACTAATTTGATTTTTTCTGTACTTCTAAACACTCTAAATATACAACAAAATGCATTTAAGGGCTAAAAAAGTGGATTTAGCATGATATGTCCCCTTTAAGTGATTCTATCCCTCACTCTCTTCATCTTTTAGCTTCTTTTACTCATTTACTAGAACGTGTTTACATATTTGTGGATTCCTCCTTAGATCATTTGCAACTGTAAAATGCTACAGTGACATTCATCACCATGGCAACAGGATTTCAGGAACTATTTTGTTTTTTGATGTCTGATGTGTTAACTTTACAGCAGTTGCTGTTTTCTTGTGTGTTATCTGAGGTTTTTTACTCGACATCCTGTGGCTTCAACTAGTCAAATGAACGTGTTAACAGGTGGTCGTCTGATGATGTGTTTCCATGTCAGTGAGCGAGCTCCATCTGTTGAGGAAAATAACTGCATTATACAGCAAATGTGCTTTACCTGGTTTATTTGGCAAGGGGAGCTAAGTCTTTAGTTTGAATAACATTAGCTGTTAGCATCAGTGTATTATTTCTACTGACTATAAGAGCTGGAAACTGAACGCATACACGCGTCTGCTCACTTGTTCTTGGAAGATTTAACTCCATTGGTGGCTCGTCGTAAGTTTTTTTTTCACTATTCCTACTCCCTTTTTTCTACCTTTCTCTCCGAATCAACTCATCTGACACGAGTTGTATCTGTCTGTCTGTCACTTCTCATCCCCCCCATTCTGTTGCTTCCCACCTCCCTCCTTTTTCCAGGCGGTTGACTGGGATGGCGAAACCAGACTGGGTGTATTTTTAGCGCCACCACAGATGGGGCCATGGCAGCATGTCAGCGACCAGAATGTTCTTTATCCCAGCTGTCAGGGACCAAAATGGATCCCGTCCACTCTGGGAGAGAAATGCAGGGAATGGTTCATGGGCGGGGGGAGGAAGAGGAGACACCCCCTCCATCTCCTCCTTCACCCCTCAGATTGAGGTTTTAATTGCATCCTTTGGTGTGGCTAAATAACTCCAGCTCGGGAAGGTGCAAACGCAGAGGAATGCTTGCAGGTGCTGTGTCAGCTCCTCAGTGGGAGCTGTAACTAAACCTGAGCTCAGGAAGAGGTGAAATAGTGGGTCAGGCCAATGGAGCAAGACTTAATTTCTCACAAAAGCAATGCTCGAGTAAACATCCAAACCAATGAGCTGCAGTAACTGCTCTGAGAAATGTTGAAACCTTTGCAAAACTCTGCACTCGTCCATTCTGGGGGAAGTGTAACTATGGTGAGCCTCCAACCGTATCATGGACAGCAGGGACCAGGAGGCTGCAGAGGGAGAGGAAGATGCTGTAAGCCTCAGCTGTGGGTCAAACAGTCAGCTTCTCACAGTCTGCAGAGACGCTAACACTCCGCAGCACCAAGCCTGCTGTCTGTGTGTGTGTGTGTGTGTGTGTGTGTGTGTGTGTGTGTGTGTGTGTGTGCGTGTGCGTGTGCGTGTGCGTGTGCGTGTGTGTGTGTGTGTGAGTGTGTGGATATCATAGTGTGAGTGACGGGAGGCGGGGAGGAAAGCAGGTGATGGGTAGTGGGATAAACTCTCTCTGAGATCAGCCGCTGTGCACTTTGTCGGGCTGTCATGTTCCCTCGAGCCCGCTCAGGTTGTGAAAGAAGTCATCGCTTACTTTACTTCCAGTCTTGTTCCAGTATATGACAGAAAACAGCGAAAAATAGTCGAAGCAGAGAAAAACAATCTGTGGCTTTTTAACGGCGGGAAACGAGTAAATCAGAGGTCTTGCATTCTATTCCTGGAGGGATGCAGCTCAGCGTCTTCTAGCTCAGTGTTTCTCCTACAGAAGAGAGAGAGAGAGACATCCGGCGTGAGATAACTGGAAAGGATAAAAACTATAAAAATACATCTATTCAGGAGCCAAAAAATCAGAGTTTTTCAACCTTGGGGTCGCCTGAAAGTTCTGAAAAATTAAAATGATGTTTTTAAATTTTGGAGTTTTTATTCTTTAAAAAAAAATTAAAAACCAAACAACACACAATCTTAGACAACTGTATTTCTATACTTTCACTTTGTGAATATTAGTGCAACTAAAATGCAGTCAAGAAAAAAATTATCTGAGCTCAAACATGATCAAAAACTAATTCTAGAAAAATGTCTTTGGGGTCGGCAGAAAGTTTTGACGTCAAAATGTGGTCACAATCCAAAAAATGTTTGGGAACCACTGCTTCTTTCTTTTATTTACAAATTGAGAGAAAAACATAGAAAATACTCCAAAAACAGTAATACATAAAATTACTCTATGAAATTATAGAAAATGACAACAAAAGTACACAAAAAGACGAGAAAGACATGAAAAAGGACTCAGCAAACCCACAGTATAAACAAACAAGCAAAATGACAACAGAAATACATAAAAATGACCCCAAAAAATGCAAAATGACAGCACAAATATACAATTTCACTCCATAAACATATAATTTACAGGAAAAATACACAAAATGACTACAGAAATGCACAAAATGCCTCAAACATACACAGAATGACAGAAAAACACAAAATTACTGTGAAAACTTTGTTTGCTTTCCTGTATTAATGCTCCGATAGCTCATTATTCTAAATGTGTGTGTGTGTGAGTGTGTGTATGCGACTAAGCATCATCATAAGCAAGTACAGATAAAATAGGGGATGCAATGTCTGAACACCATCTCCAAAGACGAGATGTTCTCTCAGCCTTACATGTGTTTTACGTGTGTTTATTATCATTTTTGCTAATATCCCATGGTGTCATTCTGATACAGCAAATCCAATGCAAATGAGTGCTTTCATGTCAATTTTCTTTAAAGAAAAAAGGCAAAGATCAATATTCTCTGCTTTTAATATTTTTTCTCCATGAGGCAAAATATCCCATTGGTGGGGAGCAGTTCAATACGGCATCTCTCATTCAAATGCTCTAATCAAGCCCCAAGGTCTTCTTTTGTGCCTCGTCGCAATCTGAACCTCATTTCCAATCACTGTCCCTCAAGGCAAGGTAAAGCAGTCCTGGAGTACACGAGCAAAGGCTTTAAGTGACGGGAAATATTGATATTGAAGTGTAGGCAAGACATGAAAGCCAAAAAGGTGAACACACAAGCAAAAAAGGCCTGCAGTGATGACAACCCACATATGAACATAACATAAGCATCTCTAGGAAAGTGCTGTGTGTAGGAAGACGGAGCAGAAAAAAGTTACATCGCCTGAGAATACTCAAAACTGAATTTTGTTAGGGGGAAAACTAAGCTGCACAGTACTGGTTAGACTAAAACTGCCCATTTGTTAGTGAATAACTTTAATCAGCTTTAAAACTATTGAATAAATAGTGATTTTAGATCAGCAGATGGAGGCTTCACTGTTTGGATTTTGCAGTTTTCATGTCAATGAGTGCTATAAAGTTGCCAAATCTTATGTCTGATTGCGAGATTTGTTCAGAAATCAATGGAGTAACACAGCTGGGAACAAGTTAGCAATTACATTTTGTTTCATTCCTCCTCAAACATTAAAATAGTTTGAAGAAAGTGTTTCTGATTCAGTTATAATACTGTCATGGGATGAGGCTGCAGTTATTGACAAGCAGGAGTGAAGCTGGGGAAAATTTCACATCATGAAGTGGCTGTATGTTTTGAATGTTTTGCCTCTATTTCTTGACTTTTTAAAAATTCATTGTTGCTTTTTATGTGTTTCGACTTGCGTTCACTTTATTTTGCGTCAAACAAGTCTCCAAGATTGGATATTTGTATCACAGCAAATGTGATTATATCTGATTTGATACATGATAAATGATCCATTTTTAAGTCAGCATTTAAAATAATGACCAGTCTGAAAGAACAGAGTTTTTGTGTGTTTTTGTGAGCATTTTGCCTATTTTATCCCCCCCTGTGATTTTGTATATTGTGTTTGGAGTCATCTTTTGTATTTTGTGTATTTTTCTGTAATGTATGATTTTGGGGGTCATTTTGTGAATTCATATTGTAGTTTTGTGTGTTTTGGGAGTCATTTTGTCTGTTTTTGTTGTTGTTTTGCATATTATTTGATTCATTTTAAGCTTCTGAATATGTCTGGTACTTAATACTTTTTCAGGCTTGGATATCTTTTTGCTGGAAAATAATGTTTTTCTCTTTCTTTTTTTATTTTATTGATTCTTTTTGATAAATTAATAAGAAGTGTAACTTTTTAAAACTTTCTGGCCTGCAGTACCACTTCCTGGCAGCAGGCGTCACAAGCGGGGTTGTAGTCACGTGACTGTGACGCACAGGAAATAGTCGTGGTATCAACGCTGCAGCTTTAAGGTAAAATCCAGTAGATTAGTTCCACTACATTGCAACTTTTTTTTTTTTTTTACTGCGTGTACACGGTTATTTTCACTCTAAATGGTTACACCGTTAGCATCCCTTTGTTATTTTTTTTGTTGTTTTTGTTAGCAGCTAAGCTAATGTGCTAGCAGTGTGTAGGAGTTCCCATAGCGGACATTTAAAGCTCTGTTTATACCCTCACGTTTATCATAGACTGTTTCCAATATTTAATATTTTTTCCGTGTGTGTTTGAGCATTTAAAGCCCGTGACAATGGAGCAACGAGCCCTGAAGAACCCATACGCGGACTATGACGGCACACAGGCTCTGTTCGACTCCCAGGGGCAGGTGCGAGCATGCGCAGTGGGAGGCTCACTGAGAGTTGTTTATGAACGCGTTCTTTTCCGTCCAGATGTGCGCAGAGTTTGCCCAGCGGCTCAGCACCAAGGTCAGCGAGCTTTTACTAATCATGGAGAAGGGACTGAAGGCTGCTGATCCCAGAGACTGCACCACATACACAGGCTGGGCAGGTAATGACAGGGTTAACCAGGGTTCATTGTGTTTGTGTAACTGATAATTAATTAGACAAATTTGCATTGCCACGACATGCAAGTGGGAATGTGAAAAAAGAATGACACAAAAATTTGGTCAACAATTTTCAGAAGATTTGATTAACTTCTAAATTTCATAAATTTTGCCAATAAATTCATTTTTCCATTTTTAAAACTGATCCAGATTGAAACCTCCAATCCACGTGTCAAACTCAAGGCCCAGGGGCCAAATCTGGCCCTTCAGAGCGTCCAATTTGGCCCTTAGGAGGAAGTAGAAACATCATTTATTGTATAAATTACCAAAATATTCAGTTGTAGATATCTGAAATTCACAATTTTTGATTAAGTTCCACAATATTTTTGGGGGCTCGTAGTTTTTCTACGCTTATATCACTAGAATGCAATCATTTTTAAATGCAAATTGTGAAAAGAACTTTAAAAAAAAGTTCCAAAAATCTTGCAATTTCTTGCAAAAAAAAAAATTCACAAAATTCCTTTCCACTAAAATTGGTAACAAAATCAAGAAGTTCTGAAGTGAAGATCCTGAAAACTAGGGCACAATTATGTTAAAATTGCTCTTATTTCCCACCTCAAATCTGTGGCCCACTTCAGATCAAACTGGTCCTTAATTGGCATCTAAACTAAAATTAGTTTGACACCCCAGATCAAAAAAATGTCATTGAATTCTGTTTATTAGTTTTTGAATTACACTGTTCAAAAACAAACAAACAAACAAATAGACAAATAAATAATCAATGTTGGCAAAATCATCACCGTTAGTATTAAATTGCAATACTCAAAAACTCTCAGTATTTATTTAAACTGAATATACAGTAGTTGTGTTTTCAGTATGTTTTCATGAAATTCCTTGTGAATTTTTATTAAAAAATATTAATATTCTAGCTTGTTTTCACTTGTTGCAGAGCTTTTACATCTCAGTGGACCTTCCTCTTGTTTCACAGGAATCGCTTTGCTCTACCTGCACCTCCACAACGTGTTTAAGGACGCCTCCTTCCTGCAGAGAGCTGAGGAACACGTGAGCCGCAGCCTGAAGTGTCTGACCCGCCGCCATGATGTCACCTTCCTGTGCGGCGATGCAGGGCCTCTGGCTGTGGCTGCGGTCGTCTTCCACCGCCTCCAAAAGCAGCAGCAGAGTGAGGAGTGCATCAGTAGGTTGGTTTGAAGGGACTAATACTCAGTCATTACTGCGTTGTTAGGGCTGGGCGATATATCGTGATTCAAAACACACAAAACTACTACAAAAAAATTTAACAAAAAAGTAATACACAAAAATTACTCCAAATAACACAAAACGACAACAGTAATACACAAAATGACTCAAAAAATATACACAATTACAACTAAAGACCAGAAAAACTAAAAATTTATTCCGCAAACCCACAATACTGACAACACAAATACACAATATGACTCCAAAAAACATACATTTTACAGTAAAAATACAGGAAAGGACTACAGAAATGTACAAAATGCCTCATGACAACCAAGACGACAACAAAAAATGCACAGAATGACAGAAAAAAACACAAAACAAAAGCAAGAATACATTAAAAATACAAATAATTGCATAATTGCAGGAAAATACAGTAAAAGACAAGAAAAACACACAAAACAACTCAAAACCAAAACAAAACGACAACAGTAATACACAAAAAATTACTCCAAATGACACAAAACAACGTAAAACAGACACAAAATGACTCAAAGAAGTATATACTAAATTACAGAAAAGGACGACAAAAGTACACAAAGTTCTTATAGGGAATCCTACAGCTGCCTTTTTCCCCTCTATTTGCAGCTCATATGCAGCCGAGTGGACTTGGTTAATGGTCCGGATCCAGTTTAATTAACTAGCAGAGCTGGAATTGTGATCACATTTATGACACCATTAATTGTATACGGTTAGAGGTCATCATGAAGAGAGAAAATCTATTTAAAGACGAGGCTCGGTGATTCCAATCGTGTGTTCTGTGCTCGTCTGCCAGACTGCTGCAGTATCACCAGACGGTGGTCGAGGGGTCCGGCGGGTTGCCAGACGAGATGCTGTACGGGCGCATGGGCTACATGTCCGCCCTGGTGTTCATCAGGCAGCAGCTGGGGGAGGACAGGATCCCCCTGCAGTACATCCAGCAGGTGGGGAGGAGCCAGGGGTGGGGTCAATTACATTTTTCAATTATGATGACTGGCATTTTTTCCAATTACAATTAAAATTACAACATTATCCCCCCCCCCCCCCCCCCCCCCCCCTCAAAGTCAATTATAATTATTACATTCTCAATTACTAAAGTTAAAATTCAATTAGTCACAATTACTGAACCTTCAATAAATAAGCCTATAAATCGTCACCTTTCTCTTGTGTTAGCTTTCTGTTAGCGTCTCTAATGATAACAGGTCAGTTTTGACACGTTCTTAACCCTCGGAGCATCTTTGTGACCAAAAGTGACATTTTGGGTGTTTTTATTTGTTTGTCTCTCAATATTCCGGTCATTGTTTGGGCTTGTTGGATAACATTTTGCCGATATTTTTTTTTTTTTTTTTTTTGTTTTTCTATTTGCCTAATTCCAGTGTATTAAGTGTATAGAAAAGGAGATATATTATGCATCATACTGACACGTAGTAACCTTGTGACCAAATTTGCCCCATTGACTCCAATTGTAACCACATATTTTTCATATACATGTAATCATGACATATCATAATGATTTTTTAATGAATACCTAATAGATCAAAGCCAAATGAAAGGCAAAATACTCTATGTTTTAGGTGTAAATGATCCCCTACCACCCAGATACATTTCCATAAAGTTTTAGGGATATTTCAGCAAAGGCCTGGATTGTAAAACTGTCCTTGTGCCAAAAATAATAATGCCTTAAAATTCAATTCTGCCCTCAATAAATGACACGGTCAAGGCTGTAATATTTTCATCAAAAATATTTCACTTTGGACCTCATTTTTGGAAATACTGCATATTTAGTGTAAAATTAGAGATTCTCATGATATAAAAAGTCCATAACAACATAAAAATGGTTTAGAAAGTTATAATAAACTTTCTATCTATGGATCGATCTGAAGTAGTTTAAATCAGGGGTTCTCAACTGGTCTAACCCTGGGACCCACATTTTACCACCGTCATTAAATTGTGATCCAGTTTTTTTCATAGAATTCAACCACAAATTAATTTTTTCTCAATTACCTGTTGAAAACACATGTATATAATCTTTTTTTTTTTTTTTTTTTTTTTAAATCTGAGCCTTTTTTCTGTCAGTATACCTCTAGATTTATTTTTTATTTTTTTTAAATGGTAAATGTTCCTCAAGAGAACTGACACAGTGGGAAGAGTTGATATGAAACATATTTTAATAGTAACTACGCATGTGTATGCCATAGAACTGTAACATGGTTCCACAGGTTTGCCTTCAATTAAATTGTAATTGACAGTTTTTATAAAATTTCCATGCAAATTACAATTACAAAGTAAATAATAATATATTTTTAATTACTGTCTGTAGCCAGACAGGAACAGCTTCCTTCAGTTTCACCAGAGCCATTAGGGCCTGGAATTAACTCCCAATAAAATGCTCTGTTTTTGCACAATTAGAAAATAGTAAATAGTTTTATACATTCTAAGTTTTATTTATTTGTTGAAGAAAGTTATTAGTGTGAGCTGTCATAGTTTTCTTCCTACTAAATCTCAAAATCTATTAATTTTTTGTGTTTTTCTTTATTTTCAAATTATATTACACTGGTAGAACATGTAATTTATGGAGAGAAAATAAGCTGCCAAATATTGGAAGTCTAAAGGCTAAATATTAATTCTGCAGAGCCATAGTGATGACTGTCTGTTCTTTTCATCCATCATTTATTATTTATCGTGTGATTGAAGCTTTTATTGATCAGCTTCAAACTGCCCTCACTGGTGGAATGTGGTAATCATAGTTCTACCTTTGCACTTTCAGGCCCTGCTCGTGTCGATGCACCAACCGCTCCCATTTATCCACATTGATTCCTTCCAATTGCACAGATTAGGAGGGTTTGTGAGCCGGGATCTGTTATTTCCTTCCTTCAGATCAGCGAGGCGGTGCTGGCCTCTGGTGAACACCACAGCAGGAAGTGTCACATCCAGAACCAGAGCCCCCTGATGTACCAGTGGTACCAGGAGCAGTACGTTGGTGCTGCTCATGGCCTGGCGGGGATTTACTACTTCCTAATGCAGGTAGAGACGCCCACTTTCTCCTACTTTAGTGTTTGGCAGAGGTGGAAAAAGAAAAAAAAGTGCAAATGTTCAATGAAACCCAGAGTTTACCATTTATAAAAACTTGTAGAATACTGGTAAATAGGAATAAGTTAAATCTGTTTCCCTTTATAAACACCTGGATAATTAAGTGCTCAATATAGATTACATTTGTAAATAAAATGTTTTAAGAAAAAAAAGGCAAATGTTCATTTAAACCCAGAGCAGCTTTGAGTTTAACATTTTTAAGAAAAACTGGAAAATGTTAACTATAAAATTCATAGACCTGACTAACAAAAAAAGCTCCTCCTCCTCTTCCTTCTCCTCCTCCTCCTATTCTTCCTCCTTCTCCTCTTCCTTTTCCTCCACTTCTTCTTTTTCTTCTTCTTCTTCTTGCTCTTCTTGCTCTTCTTCCTCTTCCTCTTCTTCCTGCTCTTCCTTCTCCACCACCTCTTCTTCTTCTTCTTCCTCCTCCTTTTCCTGCTCTTCCTCCTCTTCCTTCTCCTCCTCCACCTCTTCTTCCTGCTCCTTTTCCTCCTCTTCTTCCTCCGCCTTTTCCTCCTCCCCCACCTCTTCCTCCTCCTCCTCCCCCTCCTTCCTTCTCCTCCACCTCTTCTTCTTCTTCCTCTTTCTTTTTCCTGCTCTTCCTCCTCCTCCTCCTCCACCTCTTCTTCTTCTTCCTCTTTCTTTTTCCTGCTCTTCCTCCTCCTCCTCCTCCACCTCTTCTTCGTCTTCCTCCTCCTCCTCCTCCTCCCTACCAGCCGGGCTTCGTCTCCACGGACGACCCTCTGCACAGGCTGGTGAGACCAAGCGTGGACCACGTCTGCAGACTCAAGTTCCCATCAGGAAACTACCCGCCCTGCATCGGGGATGACCGGGACCTGCTGGTGCACTGGTGCCACGGCTCTCCAGGGGTCGTCTACATGCTGCTGCAGGCCCACAAGGTACTTTCAGAATAAGACGCATGCACCGATTAAAGGCCATTAATGGATCTCAATGTTTCAAAATGAAAAACTAGATGACTGTGATAGAGGCACAGTGCCACCCTGTGGTGGAGTTGAGTATTTATTATCTCTGTGCCTGTAAACAGATGAATTTTGATGTTTTTAAACAGGATTGACGTTTGATGTATAGTATGTATAGTTACACTAATGCAATATAATATAATATATACAGTTACTGAATTGAAATTGTAGAAGTACAAGTAAGTCATACATAAAATACTCAAAAAAAGTAGAAAGTAGCCTAATTAAATAGTACTCAAAGTAAAAGCTACAAGTTACTTTCACCCTCCCCATGTTTAATTTTGGTAAAAAATCTTGCCACAATTCTAGTTTATGTATAAACATAAAAAGGAAGACACCAAATCTTGCACAATTGGAACTGAATTTATTTTCCACAAAGGCATCTGTATAAAATAAAAGGTTTGTCAAAATGTACAATTATTTAAATAAAAAAAATCAATAAGATCAGTTAATTCAATTTAAAATAAAGAAATTCTGAAATAACTCCAATCAATGCATTATGTTAAATCTGATTGGTCGGCTTTTTAATTGTTGTCTGGTCCTTTAATTTTTTTGTAGTTTCACAATGTCCTTTGATCATTTTAAAACAAAAAATAATAATTTACTCAGTAATGGTTGGGTGTAGATATGCAATGAATTACTTTACTTCTTTTAAAATGTACTTAAGTACAAGCAAAATTACCCAACGACCCATAAAAGCAACTCAGTTACAGTAACGTGAGTACTTGGAGTCCATTACTTTCAACCTCTGCATATATTAAAAAAAATTACAATCACTACATACTTTATATAACATATTGTAATACATGTGACGATATCATTCGTATCATTCTTAATCTATTTCTCATTCCGCTTTCACCCCCTTTATTGACTGAACTCCATGGTAACATGGTTTCACAGAGAGAATACGGTGTGTGTGGCTTCAAATCATAATTTCTGCTGTGACTGAGAGGAAATCAATGGCGTAATAGTGAAAATAAATACTTTTAAGAATTTTTTAAATGATGTGAGTATCGTACTTTGTGTTCTTTCCCTTTCCCGTTAAAGACGTTCGGCGTGGCTCAGTACCTGGCGGACGCTCTGCAGTGTGGCGAGGTGGTGTGGCGCTTTGGTTTGCTGAAAAAGGGCTACGGTCTGTGCCACGGCGCAGCGGGGAACGCCTACACCTTTTTGGCCCTTTATCGAGAAACGCAGGAGCCCAAGCACCTTTACAGAGCCTGCATGGTGAGTGGACTGGAAGCTGTTTCTGCACCTAATGGACTAGTTTAGTGTCCAATCAAATCCAACTTTATATATAAAGCACTTTCAAAACCCAGGAAGAGAGGGACAAAGTGACAATATATAATATAAAGTACATACACTATAAGACAAACAATAAAACAAAACAAAATATAAAATAGTGTGTGTCTGCCACTCTGCAAAGCTGCTCTATCTTCTCAGATGTGATACTTGCACAATAACCTAATACAAGTTAACCTTATCTTGTGTTCGCTTTTTGTTAGCATCTCTAATAACCACGGGTCCTAAATCAGCTGTAGAATACACTAAAAACTAATATCTATCATCTAATTTCTATCCTATCTATTGGTTATTTTTTAGGCTTTCTAATCAATGAAAATATTGGTTTTTAATATATTTGGTGTGGGCGTCTGAGCCTTTTTTATGTTAGTATACCCCTCTATTTCAACTCTTTTTAAATGATCAAATATGGGAAAGCTTGATATGAAACATATTTCAATAATTGTTAATACATATGTGTAGAACTGTACATAAAACTGTAACATGGTTCAACAGTTTAGCGTTAAATTATATATAATTGACATTTTTATATATAATTTTCACGACAATTACAAAGTCAATTATCCTTATTATGTCAATTACAATTTAATTATGATTACAGCAGCAACAGATTGTTAAAATTGCAATTACAATTATAATTACGCCATAATTGTAATTCATTATCAATTACGCGACTGCAATTATAATTGACCTTTACCCTGCCAGACTCCACTCGGAAAAGCTGTTTTTTTTAGCTGTTGTTGACATTGTTGTTTGCGTTCCGCTGAGACGAGCCAGCTGCTGCTGATGTGCAGTGTTATTGTGCTGATGCTGTGTGTCTGTGTGTACAGTTTGCAGACTGGTGTATGGCCTACGGCACGCATGGATGTCGGACCCCGGACACCCCCTTCTCGCTCTTTGAAGGTAACAAAAAACAAGCAGCGCTCCGCTCTTCCCCTCTCTTTAACAAGGCCTATCATTTGGAACGCTGTGATGTGCAAACACAACAACAAAAAACAATCCAATGTGTCTAAATTGGCACCAGGACTCTGCTGTGATGAATCAAAAATGAGGTGCAGCAGAAAGTGTTAGTTTATGAGGATACTCTTTATTAGACATAGTCAGAGGTTTTGCTTTGCTGAATCAATCAATTCATTTATTACAGATGAACACAAATGAATCAAGTCATATCAAATCAATAGGAAAACAGGCACTCATTTAATAAACAGCTGCGGGCCTCAGGGTCGGATCACTCCTGGGCCCCAAACCTAGTTTTCTTAGCATTTTTTATTCAGTGTTGGTATCTGGTCTCTCCTTCCTTTGCCTGGCACATGGCTGCACATGCGTCTTCCTTTGTTATGATACGTTAGACATTTGTGATTGTCAGAGTCAAACATGAGCTCATCAGAGATAAAGACATACACAAATTCTATGGGTCAAAGTGGTTCTAAAGTTTATATCTAACAGTATTATTTTAAATGGAAGGTGTTTTACATTTAGAAATCACACTGTCAGTTATTGTAGTTTGTTAAAGATGACATTTACTGCTAATTTAAAGCAAAATCTGTACAATATTATTGATTGATTTAATGTTATTTATCATTTAGGGGTCTATTGTGTCTGCTTATTTGATTTATTAGGTATATGTATGTGTATTAAGTTTAGTATTTATATTTTGTGCGATTTGTTCTCAGACTTTCATTTTTTGTGTTAATCTGAGTGTCCCAGTTTTTTATATCTGATTTACATCACTTGTGTTATTGTTAGATATAGATTAAATTGAAATCAGATGTTTTGAAACTGTTTGTTCCAAAAAATAGGCTTTGAAAAAGTTGACCTGCATATATTTGATTATGGTTAATAAGAGCTATTGGACATTTAATTATCGTATGTTAAAAAAGAAACCATGAATAATATTTAATCCACATCATCACAAGCTTTAGAGGGGATTTAATAAATAGATGCTCTTCCTCCACTTCTTATTCCTTTTTCCTAAGTGCATTTGTTCACTGCGTTTAGGCATGGCCGGCACCATCTACTTCCTGGCTGACCTCCTGCAGCCCAACAAGGCCCGGTTTCCAGCCTTTGAGGTGTAGAAGAATCACCTACATATCAACAAACACTCAATCTTTTCCCCTCTTCTTCTGACCATGGATATAAGATTGTTTATCTGTTTAAACCGGATGGACTTGCATCTTGTTTCCCCACTAGTTTTTGAACTTTAGCATTCAGCATGTTGATTTAATCATGCGTTTACATTGCCTGCATGAATCCCTGCAGTAAAAAAAAAAAGAAAAAAGTGGCACCTGAAGCCACGTGGGGGCAGCAGAGAGCTCGAAGATGACATCAGACGCGGTCAGTTTGGTGATATTTTGAATAAGTTAAGATGTATCTGTGTAAGGTTTTTGTATTGTAACATCTTTGTTTAGCTACTTAAAAACACAGTAACACAATACCATAAATGTTTTGAGGCTTCCTGTGAAAAGTTACTGTATCAAAGTGTCTTGAGTGACTGCAACATCGTTTTCCCCCCTATACCCCATCTCTTCTGTCCTGGGGGGAGGAGAAACCAAACACCCCCAGTAAAGGCGGAGTGGAGGGGGGGGTAAAAATAGAGCTCATCTGTCTAGAGACTCATGCTCGTCTCCAAATGTCCTGTGCTTTGAATTTGATGTTACACACTGCAGCTTCCACGCTTACACAGGCAATGACAAGCTGGATTTACAGCAGCCAGTGTTACTGTTGGTGAATGATCTAATCCTAATCTGCACGCTTCCAGTTTCACCTCAAACTTCTCAATACTTTCTTCATTATTATTGGTATTACTGTTTCCTAATCTCTAAGTATGAGTCTGAATAAAGGTGTTCAATGATCAACTATTCTCAAAATTAAAGGAAGAAGTCTTTCTTGAAAGAGCTTCAAGGCTTTTTCCAGGTTACTGCCACCATCATGGAACAGAGACTGGAGAGGCAACACTGGTGTTGATGGTGAGCCTCCACTCCCAGTCATTAACTGGTTTCACTGAACCTTTAAACAGGTAAGTATTGATGGTAATCCTCCATAGAACCATTGACAGGTAAGTTTTAAACAACTAATGTGACAAATCTATCAACAACTGACAAGAAGAGCAAAAAATGCCCTTCAGATTCACTAAATCACCCAGATTCCATCAGTTTGGATTGAATCAATTCCAGATTGGAGAATAGTTGTTATAGTAGGTGAACAAAGGTGGTTATATTTAACCATAAGAGGAGGAGGAGCTGCGTAGCTGTTAAAAATACCCCCCTGTAAGGGAAGAGGCTGTGGTCCCTGAGCCTTTCTGAAGCTGCCATTCATCTTCATTTATCTGTTCATCTTCATTTTAATGAGCAGATATGGAAGTGGAGGTTTATTTGTCTGCGAGGGAAAGTCTCAACTGTAAGAAATTGTGCGACGAGTCGACACTACTGTGGTGGTACAAAAATAGCCACGTCCCCATCTAAAGGCCCACTGCTGCACACAGCTCTCCTTTCCATTTGCCCTAAGAAAGTTAAAGATGTTCCAACGGGTCATCTGATCCGTGCCATTAGCATACGTGACATCACATGCTTGGAATAGATAAGAGGAGGGTCCCACCTTAACTCGGGACCACTCTGTCTTGGGACTCGAGGTGCTCCTGTTGCTTTCTTTCCGCTCCGCCAGCTCCTTCTCTGCAAAATGGTGTGTACCAAGTTGTGTTTTGGACACTTTGGTTTGATGCCGTACTGATGGAAATACTTCTTTCTTTTTTTTTTTTGGGGTGTGGAGACGGGGCCTAAAATACCTCTGTGATCAACAATGACCTCTATTATAATTATTATTATTTTAAAACATGTAATAATCAGAAGCTAAGACTGTTTAGAACACGTCCGCTTATATTCTTCATTTAATAATCTTTGTTTTCTTACTATGATGATGTAATTCTAGGACTCTTTGAGCTCTTAACCAATTCAATTTCTCTGTTTTTGTTTTTTTTTTGTTTTGTTTTTGTGTAACAGACTGAGTTCACACCGGACCAGATCGAGGGTAAGTGAAGAACATGTGATTGGTCCTGAGCTGTGACAAATCTCATCTTCCAGTTCTTCCTCTGCTCGTAGGACCAAAAACGCCCCCCAAATTCAGTCGCGTCCTTCTCAATTATCACACCCCACCAGCTCCCAGAGTAGCTGAACATGGGGTCCAGTATCCCAGCTCAAGGGATGAAACCAATCCAATCCTTTTAGTGGTGACCATAAAACCACATGCCATTCCTCCTGTTGGCCCAGCTGTCGGGGAGGATTCCAGATATGTCTATTCTCAGCTAACCCGGGCTTGTCTTGCGCGCTGCTGTCACCCCGACTCAGCCGAGGCGTTGATCCATTTATTAAGGGTTAAGATGTGAGGGCCTGTGGCATCACCTTACACCACGTGTTCACACCACGGAGCCTTTTGTTCACTGCTGTCAGACCGTCAGCTGTGGACAAACTGTGGGCAGGGTTGGGTTTCAATTACATTTTTCAGTTACAATTACATCTTCAATTATTCATGATCAATTACAATTCATTTACAATTACGTTCTCAATTACTAAAGTTCAGTTACAATTACTGAACTAAATAACCGATTGAATGTTAACCTTCCACTTGCATTAGCTTTTTGTTAGCATCTCCAATGGTAACAGGTCCTAAATTGTTGTATTTTGCGCTATATAAATAAAGTTGAATTATATTAAATCAGCAGTAAAATACACTAAAAATAAATATCTATCATCTAAGGTCTTTCCTATCCATTGGTTTCCTTATTAGGCTTCATAATGAAAATATGGGTTTTAATATTTTTGGTGTGGGGATCTGAGCCTATTTTATGTCAGTATACCCCTCGATTCAATTTTTTTAAATGGTAAAATGTGGGAAAGCTTGATATGAAACATATTTTAATAATTGTTAACTACATATGTGTAGAACTGCATATAAAACTGTATCATGGTTCACCAGTTTTGCGTTAAATTCCATTTCTTTAATTGAATTTTCATGTCAATTACAATTACAAAGTCAATTATCTGAACTAATTTCCATATTAATTATCATTACGACAGCAACAGATTTCAAAAATTACAATTATGATTGTAATCACGCAATAATTGTAATTAATTCTCAATTAAGCCATTACAGTTATAATTGACCCCAACCCTGACTGTGGGTGTGTGGAGCTAAAGTCCCAAACATCTTGCGGTAGATATGACCGATATGAAGAGTGCTGCTCTGCACATTCTCCTCTACTACATGTACCAGTTTTGATTACACCCCCATCAGCACTCTCCAGTTTAAACCCGAGGAGAGGCTGTTTTTGTCGGGGTGTATCCATGTCCCTCTGAAAGTAAATGCAGGCAGGAATGAAGAAGGTTAAGGGGGGGGGGCTATGAGGCACAGGGTACAGCTGCTGCCATTCAGGAGCCGGAGGAGACCATTAATCTGTCCTAAAGGTCACTTTGACACAGCTTTAGAAATAGCCCACCTTTGTCTAGGGCTGCACAATTAATCCAGTTTTAATCGTAGTCACGATTTTGGTTAATCGTGATTAAATGAACCTGATCATCTGCAATATTTACATTTATAATATGGGCTCTGCTGCACTCTGTAATAGTGTATTCATTCAGTTAGCCTTTGGTTCATTTTAAATTATTGGGTTTGTTTATATTTTATTTCATTTTTTTTATTATAATTCTTATTTAAAGCTTAATTTTGCACTGTAAACTGTACACATAATGTTTGTTTAATGTAGTGTCATAAAAACAGTTTTGTTTTTATTTGAAATTTGTAAGATACAAAAAACATACAAGTGTAACAAAATAAAAAAAATTAAAACAAAAACTGTTTTTATTACAAAATATGATAAATGCATAGATAGTTTAGTGTCATTCATACATATACAGAACAACATTTTCCACACAAGGCTTGACTGTTAGGCTTAAAAAATAAAAGCATGAAAACACAATAAAAACAGTTTAAAAACACAATAAAAAGACATTTAAAACATAGGATTAGTTATTGCACTGGGTTTATAATAATTTATGGAATATTGTTAGTTTTATTGCAGCTTAAAAGTCCTATTTAATTATTATTTATGCTTCTAATCGTGATTACAATATTGATCAAAATAATCGGTGTTCCCATTTTGGCCATAATCGTGCAGCCCAACCTTTTTTTTATGTTGGCTAAAGTCGATTTCATCTCCAAACACAAATATTAAAAGATTTCTCTGAATTGTTTTGTTTTTTTTTTCTTTGTCCAGACTTCAAGGAGGCCTTTGGTCTCTTTGACAGAATTGGTGACAGCCAGGTGGCCTACAACCAGGTGGCCGACATCATGCGCGCCCTGGGCCAGAACCCCACCAACAAGGACGTGAAGACCATCCTTGGCAACCCATCGGCTGACGGTGAGAACCCACACACACACACACACACACGTCAGCGTGGTAGAACACGTCAAAGATGCTGTGATGGAGGACGTTATTGTGATCCCGTCCGACCTACAGACATGGCCAACAAGAGGATCAACTTCGACGCCTTCTTGCCCATGCTGAAGGCAGTGGACGCCCTCCCCAAGGGAACCGTTGACGACTACGTTGAGGGCCTGCGCGTCTTTGACAAGGAGGGCAACGGCACAGTGATGGGCGCTGAGCTGCGTATTGTTCTGTCCACCCTGGGTAAGACCCCCCCCACGCCCACCCAACTCAAAGCTAGCATGCACAATATGCTAATATTGGCCAGGGTTGGGGTCAATTATATTTTTCAGTTACAAGATCCTAAATCAGCTGTAAAATACACTAAAAACTAATATCTATCATCTAATTTATTTCCTATCTATTGGTTACCTTGTTAGGCTTCCTAATCAATTAAAATATAGGTTTTAATATTTTTGGTGTGGGCGTTTGAGCCTTTTTTTGTGTCTGTATACCCCTAGATGTATTTTTTTTAAATGGTAAAATGTGGAAAAGCTTGATATGAAACATTTTTTAATAATTGTTAACTACGTATGCGTAAAACAGTACATAGAACTGTAACATGGACAATTTTTAAAAATTTAAATCATGGCAATTGCAATTACAAAGTCTATTATCTGAGCTCAATTACAATTTAAGTATGATTTAACAGGTTTTTAAAAGCACAATTACAATTATCATTGACCCCATCCCTGCTATTGGCCAGTGACTGATGTTATGGTGCATCTACAGGAGAGAAGATGAACGAGCAAGAGATTGATTCCCTCATGGCCGGACAGGAGGACGAGAATGGCAGTGTGCACTACGAGGGTGAGTTTCCATTCCCCATCCATCTCATGTCATATTTAACCCTTGTGCACTCCTTTTAATTTACATTACACTTGTACAACTTGTGTACACAAACGGTCCGTCTCATAAAAGTGCAATAAAAATGTACTACATGATTATCTATCCATAGATACAATGTTTATTATCATTTTCAAGCCCTTTTTTTGTTTGTATGGACTTTTTTTTTAATCATGAGAACCTCTAATTTTACACTAAATATGCAGTATTTCCAAAAATGAGGTCCAACGTGAAATATTTTTGATGAAAATATTACAGCCTTGACCGTGTCATTAATTGATAGCAGAATTGAATTTAATGCATTGTTATTTTTGGCACAGGGACAGTTTGAAATTTGTGCACCTTGTATTTTTTACAAGATAATAAATCCAGGCCTTCACTGAAATTTCCCCTAAAACTTTATGCGATGGTCTCTGGTTGGTAGGGGGTCATTACACCTAAAACATATTTTTCTTTTATTTTGAAGGTAGCTTTGATCTATTAGGTATTAATTGAAAAAGCATAACGGCATGTCATGATTACAGTATATGAAAAATATGTGGTTACAATGGGAGTCAATGGGGCAAATTCTTTTCTATACACTTCTAATACACAGGACTTTGGAATTAAGCAAATAAAAATGAATAAAACAAAACAATACTGGATACATTTCATACATCTAGCCTTAAAAATGACCAGAATATTGAGAGGCAAACAAATAAAAACAACCTAAAATTTCACTTTTAATCATAAAGATGCTCCGAGGGTTAATTAAATAATAAATAAATCTAACAACGCGTCTTCCTTCCCACAGCTTTCGTCAAGCACGTCATGTCTGTGTAAGAGGCCAGCAGCAGGAGTGCTGAGGAAGCGCAGCCCCCACAGTGTTCACCACATCAACACTGTTTCAAAGACCAACCAAGGAAAC